>NC_090756.1:47798940-47828940 GCF_036898095.1 Palaemon carinicauda
TGGTCTTCCTTTGTTTTAAAGGAATATTATTGTGATAACAATATGTCATTTTCATTTCTCGCTGCATTTGTAGTTTTTTCACGTAAAACAACTGCTTTAAAAAGCATCAATTAATTCTGTCTTTTGGAGATTTTAATTGGAAACCAAATAAAGCCTAATTTAGGGAAAAAATCCCTTATTATCTATTCTTTATTTATCTTATCTTTGTTTATTTTCTTGATCTTAATTCTTCTAATGATAGGTTAGTGTTTCACCTGTTATATTGAGACAAACGGTTTTAGTTCTGATAAGAAATTCTTTACTTAAAGCAAGCGTTTTGAATAAAAGTATGTGCCAAAGGATATCAGTATTTTGTTTTGAAGGATGGATTGGGAAGGGGGGGGGGGGGGGGGGGGTTGGTTTAAAAAGGAGAATTCGAACCAATAGGAACCCTCTGTCTCCTTTTACAGAACCCTCAAATGAGGGTTTACTCTCCATGGGGGGAGGGGGTTAAGCATGGGTAGCTTCTACTTTCCCAACTAAAAATCAAACATTAATGCTAACAATAACAACAACAAAAACATCAACAACAGTTACAATAACCACAAAAACAATAAATATCAGAGAAACCTTAGCTGTTGAAAATAAGAATAAAACAAACGTCTGTAATTAGAGCTCGAGAAAAAACGGATTTTTTTTTTCATTTCCCTTCCGGCTAAGGTATAAATAAAATAAATCAATTAGGATAATGAGATGAAAAAAAGTATTTGGCAACCTAGTTGGCTCTGAAAATGAAAAAAAAAATATTCTCTTTTTTCACCATTGGATACACAGGAATTTATTTCTTGTATTGTGATGTATTTTATATAAACTGTGATGTCTAGATGGGTGCTTATACACTATAGATAAATACACCGATATGAATAACAAAGAAAACAGGTTTTCTCAAAGATCATTCCAAAAAGATGCGTCAAGTAGGTTCCCAGATTCCAAATCTTTCCATTCCTCTTCCTGGGATCTGTGGGACCTTTGGGAGAGGAGGAGGAGGAGGAGGAGGAGGAGGAGGAACTTTCAAGCAGCTATTTATGACACGAGGGAATCTTCTTCAGGAACCGGTGGCTTCTTCGTTGTTTTCAGTAATAGATATAAATTAGTTCTCTCTCTCAGGTATATATATACTCCCGTACCCTGACTCTTTAAAAGGAACGTCTTACATTGTCCTGTAACCATGAAAACAAATACTCACTTAGTATTCCCAAGTACCAAAATTGCAACCGAAAATAAAGATGAAAAAGGAGATTTATCAGAATAATGGCTGTTTATTATTATTATTATTATTATTATTATTATTATTATTATTATTTGTATTGACTGATGTGGGGTTTTTCAGATATTATTATTAATGTTGTTGGTATTATTATTATTATTATTATTATTATTATTAGTAGTAGTAGTAGTAGTAGTAGTAGTAGTAGTAGTAGTAGTAGTAGTAGTAGTAGTCTTTATATTATTATTATTATTATTATTATTATTATTATTATTATTATTATTATCATTTTAACCTCTGTTTTCAGGGAAAGGTGTTGATAATGTTGTGTTCCGGGATATTATTATTATTATTATTATCATTATTATTATTATTATTATTATTATTATTGTTGTTGTTGTTGTTGTTGTTGTTGTGTTGTTGATGTTGTTGTTGTTGTTAGCTAAGCTACAACCCTAGTTGGTAAAACAAAATGCAATACGCACAAGGGTTCCAATAAGGAAAATATAGTTCTTTGAGAAAACGACATATAGAAATAAATAAACTATAGGAGAAGTAATAAACCTTATAATAAAACGCTGTATGAATAGTAGCAGCATTCAAATAGATCTTTCGTATATAAACTATAAAAAGAGACTTTTTTTCGGCCGGGATCATAAAATTAACTTGCGATGAATGTATGACTTTGGGTTTAGGAAATAGATTTTGAGATTTGTGATCAGTGAGATATACAATGTGAGATTTTATGAAGGATAATTATTCGTTGGAAATGGATTAAATTGCTATATCCAGGTTCAGAAAGATAAGTCAAATTATTATAGAATAATGTTTTTATTGTAATTTGACAATGATTGTTCTTCATCATTATGCTATTGTTACTATTAAACATGATAAACGGAAAACCATTATAACGCAAAGTTAACCTATAGAATGGAATTCCCTTATATGGAAGGGGGTTGTGGTGGCCTACTGGAAACGTCCTTGCCTGCGCTTTGAGTCCCTGTCAAGCTCGACAGTTTTTTGCAGTGTCTGCAACCTCACCATCGTTCAAGCTGATAATTTGAGGGACACTATAGGTCTATCTGCAGAGTCATCAGCAGCCATTGTCTGGCCGTTCCCTGGTCTTAGCTTAGATGAAGATGGGTCTTAGGCACTGATCATACAGTATGTATATATGGTAAGTCTCCAGGTATATGAGTCCCTGCTGGGGTGGATACCTGAACATGGTGAAAGGGTTTTTGTCTATCTACATGATCAGCGAAGCTGTACTACAGTAGCCAGAGCCACCCATTCTAGGTTGGTTTGCTGTTAGCGATCAGACAAAAGTCTCCCAACATCACCATTCAGCAGTGGCCAGCGTATTAATGAAAACTAGCCAAACATAGACATAAATAAGGACACATCTGAGGCCTTTGTCCTGCAGTGGACTATAAATAGCTTGATTTGTTATTGAGCTGTTATTATATATATATATATATATATACATATATATATATATATATATATATATGTATATATATATATATATATATATAGGCTATAGGCCTATATATATATTATACATTATAATATGTATGAAAGAGAGCTATGATCTAGACATTCTTCATTATCCATTGTATTGAGTCAGGCAATCATTTATTCTTCAATATCCAAGATTCATTATTTCTGCCTAATGGAAAAAATCTACCGACATTGATATTATACTGTTATGGAAAATGTAATTATTATCTTTGCAGCGATTACTTCACTGATGAAACTTAATCACGATTGTTAATAATTATGAATTTTTCTTTCTTAATTGTTACTAAGCCATTCCACCTGAATGGCTTGGTACTAAGCTAACGTGCGTTAATGGGGTCGTTTAAAGTTAACGTTCAAGATTTATAAAGCTACTTTCATGCTTTACTCTCTCTCTCTCTCTCTCTCTCTCTCTCTCTCTCTCTCTCTTAAAATACTACCTTTTATAGTTGTTCAAAGATCGCTCATGAATGACAGAGGCAGGGATAGTGAGTTTGCCTTAGCAAGCAGGGCCCTAGTGACTGACAATATATACATATGATCAGCAGCCAAGCCCTCTCTACCTAAGTTAGGACCAGGGAGGGTCAGGCAATGAACACTGATGACTCAGCAGGTAGATCCTTTAGGCGGCCCCAAACCCCCAGCCTTAGCTTACAAGGATGGTAAGTTTGCATACACTAAAGGAACTAACAAGCTTGAGTCTGGCGATCACCGGGTAGATATAATGCTGTCAAGAGTAGTTAGAGAAATCAAGTAGGGAAGGGATGGATAAAAGATAAAGAACGAAGAAAATCAGATCAAAATCAAAGTAAAATAGGTAACATAAACAACAGATGAATTAAAATGTAAGACTCTCGTCATTTTGCTCAACAAAGTAATGTTTTGAATGTGGTGGATGATATGCAAAGAAGTGCATATAATTGTATGTACAACTGTAATCTTGTCCAACTAGAGATGGCATCAACAGTGAATTTTCAAGTAATAGATTATAAAGAGTAGATATTGATGGACACCATAGTGACTCTAGGAATGTAATATCTGGTGTTCCTCAAGGTAATGATTTGGTCCATTAATGTTCCTCTACCCTGAAGCTCCGTCTCTCTCTCTCTCTCTCTCTCTCTCTCTCTCTCTCTCTCTCTCTTTCAATTTATATATATATGTATATATGTATATAATATAATATATATATATATATATATATATATATATTTCCTGTCTCGTTCAGCGGCATTGGCCAACCTTTAACTTCTCGATCTCTCCGTATCCCTCGTGGGGGCGGGGGGGGGGGGGGGGGTTCGTCATACCCTATTGAGAAGGGGTACCCCTACAGGTTCACTTGGAAACGGTAATTTCTCATAAATTGCTGAAACCTATTTGTTGTAGTTAGAGAAGGGGAGGGGGAGGGAAGGGTTGAATCAGTGTGTGCGTATGTATGCACATCTATGTAAATATATCAGTTTTGACTGCTCAAGTGCCCAAGTGCTATATATTAGCTCTTAAACCGAACTTGTTGCTTATGCAGATGATGCTACTCTCGTTGCATCAAGTTCATCTTCAAATGTAGACGTATGGTTGCTAAATCCTTTAATAGAGATCTAGCTTGAATTGGTAAAATGTTGTAAATCATAGGTGATGTAGGTGAAAGAAACAGGGGCTCCTTTGCATACAGGTCTTAGCATTGATAATGTCTCCTTAACAATGCACAAGAGTATATGCATATTTAGAAGTCATTTTATGATACTTTGGTGATCAATCTCTCCTTTCATTCTATCATGTTTTGAGTTTATTTCTTGTCTAGTCTTGAGCTGCAGACTTGAATCCTAGTTTTTTGGACATAAACTTTATGTCCATTAAATTATTTCTCTCTGATATGGCTATTAATCTCCAGCATCTTCATTCAGTTAATTTTGTGTGCATTCAGCATTCAAGTCTTCATAATTCTTACCACCCTCTGCATTTAGATCCTCTTATACTGTACCCTCATATACAAACTACAAGGTATGCAGTTAATTTTGATAGTCTTGCCTTCCCTACCATATGGTCAAGGCTGAAGTACATGAAACTATTGTCATCTTTATGGTGTAGTGTATGGCAAGAGACAAAGATCTTCTCCACTTTTCCATCACTATTTATCTTACTCACAGACAATTGCCTGTTTAACTCATACCAAGTAGTATCCACTTCATAAATGCACAATACAATTTAAAAAAAAAAAGATTCAGTACCGAATATGATTTAAATAAACTTTTAAACATGACTCTGGATATGTATTGCATTTTCTGATGTAAATAAAATTTTATTTAGAAGACCCACTTTTGATTTTGTAAAAAAATCGGTCCCAGTAAAATATAAAATGTGGAAAATATGGGCTAATAATAATGATTATAATACATATTATTATTATTATTATTATTATTATTATTATTATTATTATTATTATTATTATTATTATTATTATTATTATCTTACTACTACTACTACTACTTTTCACTGAATAGAGTGGAAACGGAATGAAAAATATTTTCTTATTAAAATCTTTGAAAGACTCTATGTGAAAATTTGCTCAGGAAACGAAATGACGGATGTCGAAATTCTCGGAATTAATTTCTCCGTTGAGATCTCATCCGATTTTTCAATGTTATTGTTGATTAGTTTTGTATTTTATAAAGGTAGATCTTCTACCATTCGAGGATGAGCTCTATCCAAAAAAAGTTATGTCAATTTCTTCATTTTTTCTTGGAATTGGGATTCTGGTTAAAGAAATTGAGGCGTATCCCGAAAAGTTAAGTAAATTACTTCATGGTTTTCCTAAAAGTAAAATTTTTGTTAAACAAATTGAGCCGTATCTCAAAAAGTTATATAAATTACTTTATTGGTTTCTTGAAAGTAAAACTTTAGTTAAAGAAATTGAGCCGTATTTCAAAAAGTCATGTAAATTACTTTATATCGTTTTCTTGAAAGTATGATTTCAGTTAAATGATTTGAGCCGTATCCAAAAAGTATTTAAATAACTTTTTTTTTCTTTTTTTTCTTTTTTGAAAGTATGATTTTAGTTAAAAGAAATAGAACAGTATTCCGAAAAATTATTAGAATTACTTTATTGTTCGGATTTTAGTTAAAGAAATTTAGCTTTATTCCAAAATGTTATATAAATTACTTTATCGTTTTCTTGAAAGCAAAATTTTCGTTAAAGAAATTGAGCCTTATCTCAAAATTTTATGTGAATTATTGTTTTCTTGAAAATAGGATTTTAGTCAAAGAAATTGAGCTATATCCAAAAAAGTTATATAAATATGATTTTGGTTAAAGAACTTGAGCCGTATCCTAAAATAGTTATGTAAACTACTTTAATGCTTTCTTAAAAATATGATTTTAGTTAAAGAAATCGAACCGTATCCCAAAATGTTATGTGAATTACTTTATTGTGTTCCTAAAAATAGCATTTTAGCTGAAGAAATTGAGCCTTATCCCAAAAAAGTTATGTAAATTACATTATTGCTTGGTTAGAAATAGGATTTTAGCAAAAAAAAAAAAAAAAAAAAAAAAAAAAAAAAAAAAAAAAAAATAGTGCCGTATCCCGAAATTTATTTTAATAACTATCCTATTTTTAAAAACCAATAGATAGTAGACCACTCCCGAAGTTCAGGCTCTCCAACACGAACAACTCTATGTCCTACACAGCAGTTGATGCCATGGCTGCAAAGCCTGGCATGCAGCTTTCAGCTAGACCCAACCCAAGGGGTGATTTAATCATCATCCCTAAGGACTTGGAAACTGCAAGATTACTGCAAGAAGAACCTGATCTCCCTGCTAGACCCTGCCCTGGTTTGGAGGAAGGCAGTCATCACCAGGTATCCCACATCCATGCCCATCTCCAATGTCACTTCCTGCAGTAACATCGACAAGGCGGAACGCTGCAAGAAGAGAGAAGATGTCCCTGTCAGGAGGCTTATAGCCACCTTCATAGGTCCAGTGCCTTTATCACTGGATCTTGGAGTCTGGGGGACGTTCCCAGTTGAAGACTACAACCCAGAACCTCTTCGATGCTACCGTTGCTAGCGTTATGGCCATCACAGAGAAGAATGCCAAGGCCCTGTCATTTTTGGTGTCTGCAGCCAGCACTACAACACTAAAATCTGTCTCCAGGCCCACAATGACGGAAGAGAGACATGCCCCAAGTGCCCTTATTACTCCAGACCTCATCACGCTTGGAACAAGAGCTGCCCTGAAAGACTTAGGAGGATAGCTGCCATGAAGGGCACTAACCCTCCTAAACATCCTAAGCCAGCTTTGAGTTCACATCCCAAGGACCAGCGACCTCCTCGCCAGAGAAGAAAGCGCCAGCCAGCCACTGTTCTTGTGCCTACACCTGCAAGACAATGCCAGCCAGGCACTGTTTCTATGCCTACACCTGCAAATCAACTGCAAGCAGTACCTGCTCCTCATCCTGCAATTCCACCTCCTCAACCTACATCCTTGGCTCAACAAATTGAGTCCCTCACCTTGCAAGACCTCCTACTCATCGCCTTCAAGATCCTCGCCAGAGTCCTCTCCTTATCCTCGACCCCTACCTTCCTGCAGCTCCTGCAACAATTCAACACTCCAGCTCCAGAGCAGGGATAAGCTTCATTGCTTAAACCTACTCCTATTCTCTCCGACTAGGGATAAAAACTTCTCTCCTCTCCCAGTCTCTCCTACTTACTGGGACTTACTGCTATCAACACTTTTTCTCTAACTAAAACTTTTCATTTCATGGACCTGAAAAAGGAGTCTCCTTTTTCGGGTTACTTCCCTCCCTTTTAAGTCCTTGTCAAATCCCTCCTTTAATCCCTCATCCTTTATCCTTTTCCCTGTTCCACACCCTTTCAAATCCGACCTTTCCTTTTTAATACACCAATTTTTGGCTCCTTTTGGAGTTCTCCTATTTCCAGATTGTTATCCTCCTACGGGCTGCCCAGCGACAAGAGCCCGTGTCATGCTACAAGCATAGCAATCTCCACGAACGAACGTACTTAAATCCTTCACCTTCTAGCCTGATGATACAGCCGGCACCCTCTCAAAACGTGTTGCAGCCTACTCTTAATTTTACTTCTAGTAAATTTTCAATGAAATCTTATAATTTGTCTTTACCTACTGATGACCAACATAGCTGAGCTACAGGCGGCATGTAGTACTGTTGTTGAAAGGAAAATTTGAGCAATTGAAATAATAATAATAATAATCATAATAATAATAATAATAATAATAATAAAAATAATAATAATAATAATAATAATAACAATAATAATAATAATAATAATGATAATAATAATAATAATAATAATAATAATAATAATAATAATAATAATAATAATAAAAAGGTGATACAAGAAGAGGCTGAATATCTTCTATTCCTATAGACAATTTATCCATTACTCCTCCTTCGAGATGATAAAAGTTGCAGAGGATAAGCCTCGGTTCTTAATTAAAGTCAGAATAGGACTTATGTAATCTTATCAGCTCACGTTCACAACAGGACACTGATGCTTAATTTGTTATTTTTATTATTCATGTCAAAAGGAATCTAGCTCAAGACAGAGAGAGAGAGAGAGAGAGAGAGAGAGAGAGAGAGAGAGAGAGAGAGAGGAGAGAGAGAGAGAGAGAGAGAGAGAGAGATTATAATCTAGTATCTAGTATATAGCTATTTTTTCCTATTGAAATTGAATAACAGGTGTGTGCGGTGATGACCCACAAATGAAGAGATTTTATATAAGAATCCAATTAAAGTAATGCTCTGGAAGGCTTCAGTTCTTAGTTCCATCTCTTTCTTGGAATACACCTCATTTTCTTTAACCAAAACCTTACTTTCAAGAAAACAATAAACTAATTCATATAACCTTTTGGGATATGGCCCATTTTCTTCAACTAAAATCCTTTAAAGAAAAATAAAAAATAATAATAATAAAGTAGTTTATATAACCTTTTGAGACAAGGCTCAATTTCTTTAACCAAAATCCTACTTTCAAGAAAACATTAGAGTAATTTACATATTTTTGGGATACAGCTCAATTTCTTTAACTAGAACACTATTTTCAAAAAAACAATAAAATAATTAACACAACGTTTTGGGATACAACTCAATTTCTTTAACTAAAATCCTATTTTTAAGAAAGCCAAAACGTAATTTACATAACTTATTTAGGATACGGCTTAATTACTTTAACTTAAATCTTGTTTTCAAGAAAACAATAAAGTAATTTTCATAATTTTGGGGGATATGGCTTAATTTCTTTAATTAAAATCCTCTTTCCACGAAAACATTAACGTAATTTACATAAGGTTTTGGGATACGGCTCAATTTCTTTAAATAAAATCCTATCTTTAAGAAAACAATAAATTATTTTACAAAACTTTTTGTAATACGGCACTATAAACTGAAATCATACTTTCAAGAAAACGATATAAAGTACTTTACATCACTTTTTGAAATGCGGCACAATTGCTTTAACCTAAATCTTACTTTCAGGAAAACAATGAAGTAATTTACATAACTTTTCGGGATACGGCTCAATTTCTTTAACCAAAATCCCAATTGCATGAAAACAATGAGGAAATGGACATAAATTTTTGGGATACAGCTCATCCTCGAATGGTAGAAGATTTGCCTTTATAAAATACAAAACTAATTAACAACAATATTGGAAAATCAGATGAAATCTCAATGGAGAAATTAATTCCAAGAATTTTGACATCCATCATTTCGTTTCCAGAGCAAATTTTCACATGGAGTCTTTCAAATATTTTAATAAGAAAATATTTTTCTTTCCGTTTCTACTCTATTCAATGAAAAGTAGTAGTAGTAGTAGTGCAATAACAACAACAACAACAGCAATAATAATAATAATAATAATAATAATAATAATAATAATAATAATAGTAATAATAATAATAATAATAATAATAATAATAATAATAATAATAATAATAATAATAATAATAATAATAATAGGTATTATAATCATTATCATTAGCCCATATTTTTCACATTTTGTATTTTTCTTGGACCTATTTTTTACAAAATCAAAAGTGGGTCTTCTGAATAAAATTTTATTTACATCAGAAAAATCAATACATATCAAAAGTTTATTTGAATCCTATTCGATACTGAATCTTTTTTTTTTTTTTTTAATTGTATTGTGCATTTATGAAGTGGATACCAGTTGGTATGAGTTAAGCAGGCAATTGTGTGTGAGTAAGATAATTTTTTCTGTAAATTGAAACTGTCATCATAATAGTGAGAGAAAAGTGGAGAAGATTTTTGTCTTTTGCCAAGATAATTGCATATATCAACCCACCATACACTACACCATAAAGATATCAATAGTTTCATGTATTCCAGCATTGGCCATATAGTAGAGAAGGCCAGACTATCAGAATTAACTGAATATCTTGTACCTTGTATAAGATGGTAGAGTATAAGAGGATCTAAATGCAGAGGATGGTAAGAATTATGAAGACTTGAATGTTGAATGCACACAAAATTGACTGAATGAAGATGCTGGAGATTAATAGCCATATCAGAAAAAAATAATTTAATAGACATAAAGTTTATGTCCAAAAAATTAGGATTCAAGTCTGCAGCTCAAGACTAGACAAGAAATAAACTCAAAACATGATAGAATGAAAGGAGAGATTGATCACCAAGAGTGTTATAAAAAATACTTTCTAAATATGCCCATTTTCTTGTGCATTGTTAAGGAGACTTTGTCAATGCAAGATCTGTATGCAGAGGAGCCCCTGATTTTTTCATCTACATCCCTTATGACTTACAACATTTCACCAATTCAAGCTACATCTCTATTAAAGGAATTAGCAACCATACGTCTATATTTGAAGATAAAATTGATGCAACGAGAGTAGCAACATCGGCATAAGCAACAAGTTCGGTTTCAAGGCTAATATATAGCACGAGGGCACTCAAGCCGTCAAAATTGATGTATTTACATAGATATGCACACACACGCACACACTGATTCAAACCTTCCTTCACCGTCCCCTTCTCTAACTACAACACATAGGTTTTGCAATTTATGAAAAATTACGGTTTCCAAGTGAACCTCTAGGAGTACCCCTTCTCAATAGGTTATGACTTCTCCCCCCGGAGGGATACGGAGAGATTGAGCAGTCAAAGTTCTGCCGATGCCGCTGAACGAGAAAGGAAAGAATAATATATATATATATATATATATATATATATATATATATATATATATATATATATATATGTGTGTGTGTGTGTGTGTGTATATATATATATATATATATATATATATATATATATATATATATATATATATATATATATATATATATATATATATATATATATATATATATATATATATATACATACATATATAAATTGAGAGAGAGAGAGAGAGAGAGAGAGAGAGAGAGAGAGAGGAGAGAGAGAGAGGAGAGAGAGAGAGAGACGGAGCTCTTTATTACACAGGGTAGAGGAAAATTAATGGACCAAATCATTATCTTGAGGAACACCAGATATTACATTCCTAGAGTCACTATGGTGTCCATCAATATCTACTCTTTATAATCTATTACTTGAAAATTCACTATTGATGCCATCTCTAGTTGGAAAAGTTTACAGCTGTACATACATTTATACACACTTCTTTGCATATCATCCACCACATCCAAAACATTACTTTGTTGAGCAAAATGACGAGAGTCTTACATTATAATTCATCTGTTGTTTATGTTACCTATTTTACTTTGATTTTGATCTGATTTTCTTCGTTCTTTATCTTTTATCCATTTTTTACCTACTTGATTTCTCTAACTACTCTTGACAGCATTATATCTACCTGGTGATCGCCAGACTGGGGTTCGAGTCCCGCTCAAGCTTGTTAGTTCCTTTAGTGCATGCAAACTTACCATCCTTGTAAGCTAAGGCTGGGGGTTTGGGGCTGCCTATAGGATCTACCTGCTGAGTCATCAGTGTTCATTACCTGACCCTCCCTGGTCCTATCTTAGGTAGAGAGGGCTTGGCCGCTGATCATATGTATATATTGTCAGTCACTATGGCATTGTCCTGCACGCTAAGGCAAACTCACTATCCCCTGCCTCTGTCATTCATGAGCGATCTTTAAACAACTATAAAAGGTAGTATTTTAGGAGAGAGAGAGAGAGAGAGAGAGAGAGAGAGAGAGAGGAGAGAGAGAGAGAGAGAGAGAGAGAGAGAGAAAGTAAAGCATGAAAGTAGCTTTATAAATCTTGAAAATTAACTATAAACGACCTCACTACCCACGTTAGCTTAGTACCAAGCCATTCAGGTGGAATGGCTTAGTAACAATTAAGAAAGAAAAATTCATAATTATTAATAACCTTGATAAGGTTTCATCAGTGAAGTAATCGCTGCAAAGATAATAATTACATTTTCCATAACAGTAAAATATCACTGTCGGTAGGTTTTTTCATTACGCAGAAATAATGATTCTCGGATATTGAAGAATAAATGATTGCATGACTCAACACAATGGATAATGAAGAATGTCTAGATCAGTGATTCTCAAACTGGGTGCCGTGGCACCCTGGGGTGCCATAGACAGCGCCTAGGGGTGACGCAAAAGTGTCATGAGTTTTGTCTTGGCTAAATCGTCTTAATGAACATTTGAAAAAAAAAAAGTTTTCAAGAGTCTCCATATAATTATCAGTGTAGGTAGGAGGTTACATGCTCAAACATTTCTCGCAAATAGAGGTTAATATTTCCCTTTCTATACTTGTACAATACAACAACAACTACTACTACTACTACTACTACTACTACTACTACTATTGCTAATAATAATAGTGATATTAATAATAAATAATGATAATAATATAACAACAACAACAACAAAAATAGCAATAATAAAGTGTAACAGTTGACTCTGTTGATACTCGCATTTTCTTTGTTTATACTCGTTGCCCGTCCGATATGTGTTCGGTTCTCGTCGGCTTTGTATAACCCCAGTTTTCCACTCCCGAGTCAGTGAGGCATAATACCTCAAGGCATAAGTTCTTTGCTGTTTCGAACAGTATCGTGCTTCTAACATACCGTACGATGGATAAGTTTGTCATTAAGAAGAGAAGACACGAAGTTAGTGGTGAGGATGAAGAAAGGGACGAAAGTTGGTTTGTGAGCGAAAAGGATTTGGCCATTTCAACAACAAGTAAATCAACTTAAAAAAAAGGCAAGAAAAATCGCTCCTACTTGGATAATTATCTAAGTTTTGGATTCTTCTGGTGTGGTGATGAAGTTACTCCCATGCCTTTATGTGTTATTTGTGGTGACAAATTAGCTAATGAAGCAATGGTACCCAGTAAATTAAAGAGGCATTTAACTCTGAAACATAATCATCTTGCTAACAAGCCTCGGTCCTATTTTGAAGGACTTCTAAGTGAGCAAAAACAACAAAGTGCGATGCTTTCTAAGAAAGTCAAAGTTGCCGATAAAGCACAAGAGGCCAGTTACTTAGTTGTAAAGTTAGTTATTAAAAGCATGAAACCTCATGCAATAGCAGAGACTCTGATTCTACCTGCATGTAGTACCATAGTAAAAACAATGTTTGAAAGTGAAGCAGAAAAAGAAGTGAGGAAAATTACTGTTTCGGATAGTACCATTAGCAGACGGATTCATATGTCAGCAGACATAGAGGAAACTGTATGTACATCTATGAAGGAAAGTGAAATGTTTGCACTTCAGGTAAATGAGTCCACAGACATTGGAGGTATGGCTCAATTACTGGTATTCGTTCGGTAAATTCATGATGTTAAAATAGTGAACCAATTCTTTTGTTGTAAAGTACTTAAGGAAACTACAAAAGGCAATGATATTTTCTCTACATTAAGTGAGTACTTGAAATCAGTTGGTTTCACCTGGCAATCGTGTGTTAGGATTTGTACAGATGGGGCACCTGCCATGATTGGCTAAATTAAAGGATTTGTGTCATTAGTGAAGAGAGAAAACAACAGTGTGATAACAACGCATTGCTTTCTTCATCGTGAAGCGCTGGTTGCAAAGACAATTAGCAATGATTTAAAATTTGTACTGGAAAAAATTGTAAAAATGGTGAACTTTATAAAAAGTCGACCGCTGAAGTCTCGTCTGTTTACTAAGCTGTGCGAAGAGCTTGAGGCAAAACATTTGAACCTTCTTCTATATACGGAGGGACGATGGCTCTCCAGAGGGAAAGTATTGTCACGAGCATGCGAACTGAAGGAGGAGATGCTTACTTTTTTCACTCTTGAACAACAAGAGGAATTCTGTGATTTACTGGCAGATGACACTTGGTGTGCAAAATTGTCTTACTTAGCTGACATCTTTAAACTTTTAAACAAGGTAAATGCCAGCATGCAAGGAAAATCAAAAAATGTTTTATCTCCCACGGATAAAATTAAAGCGCTGAAAGAAAAACTGCAACTGTGGGGTGGCAAAGTAAAAGAAGGCAATTTGGACATGTTCTCACATGTTGCAGTAGCAGCAAACAGTGGTGAGATAATACCCATTATTTCTGAGCATCTTGCAGTACTGGCAAAACAACTTCAGCACTATTTCCCAGATATATGCACTGAAAAATATGACTGGATAAGAAACCCATTTGTTGCATCTATATCTACCCAATCTCAGCTTAACCTCAGGGAAGAAGAGCAGTTATTAGAATTGCGTCATGATCGTGATCTAAAGTTATTGCACATGCAACTGCCTCTTGATGAATTCTGGGTTCAGATCAAGACTAAGTATCCTCATGTTGCCAAAAAAGCTCTGGTAATGTTAATCCAGTTCTCTACTTCTTACCAATGTGAGTTGAGGTTTTCTGCTCTAGCAAACATTAAAACTAACTAAAGGGAAAGGCTGAAAACTCTTGAGGAAGAAATGAGAAAATGTTTGTCCACCATTCAACCCAATGTGAAACGGATCTGTCAGTCACATCAAGCACACACATCTCACTAAAATAGGTGTTTTTTTTTCTTCTTTGCTTAAGGGTTATTACCATTTTGTTTTTATTTAGTCTGCATTCATAACTCTTTACTTCAAATCCTCCAATATGCTCTTTGTATTTCTGCATTTTACGGTGGTGCTGGATTTGGCTTGATTATGGATGGTAATAAAAATAATAATAATGTCTAGTGTTTTATATAGCGACGTTTCTCCTTAATGGATTCAAAGCCGCTAGTACAGTAATTATATTCATCAAATAAGTTAATTCATGAGGTATGGTGGGGTGGTGAAGAAGGGGTGCCACAGTAATGGTTACATCAGTTTAGGTGCCATCAACTGAGAAAGACTGGGAACCACTGGTCTAGATCTTAGCTCTCTTTCGTACATACTATAATGTATAATATAAATGTAGGCCTATAAATGTATACATAACAATAGCTCAATAATAAATGCAGCTATTTATAGTCCACTGCTGGACAAAGGCCTCAGTCGTGTATTAACTATCCCTGATGATTGGCTAGTTTTCATTACTACGCTGGCCACTGCTGAATGGTGATGTTGGGAGACTTTTGTCTGATCGCTAACAGCAAATCAACCTTTTATGGGTGGCTCTGGCTACTGAAGTAAAGCTTCACTGATCATGTAGATGGACAAAAACCCTTTCACCATGTTCAGGTATCCACCCCAGCAGGGACTCATATACCTGGAGACTTACCATATATACATACTGTATGATCAGTGCCTAGGACCCATCTTCATCTAAGCTAAGACCAGGGAACGGCCAGACAATGGCTGCTGATGACTCAGCAGATAGACCTATAGTCTCCCTCAAGTTATTAGCACGAACGATGGTGAGGTTGCAGACACTACAAAAATCTATCGAGCTTGAGAGGGAGTCGAAGCGCAGGCAAGGACGTTTCTAATAGGCCACCACAACTCCCTTGCATATAAGGGAATTCCATTCTATAGGTTAACTTTGGGTTATAATGGTTTTCCGTTTATCACGTTGAATAGTAACAATAGCATAATGATGAAGAACAATCATTGTCAAATTACAATAAAAACATTATTCTATAATAATTTGACTTATCTTTCTGAACCTGGATATAGCAATTTAATTAATTTCCAACGAATGATTATCTTTTATAAAATCCCACATTGTATATCTCACTGATCACAAATCTCAAAATCTATTTCCTAAACCCAAAGTCATACATTCATTGCAAGTCAATTTTTTGATTCAGGCAGAAGCAAGTCTCTTTTTATAGTTTATATACAAAAGATGTATTTGAATATTGTTAATATCCATACAGCGTTTTATTATAATGTTTATTACTTTTCCTGTAGTTTATTTAATTCCGTATGTCATTTCCTCACAAGACTTTATTGTCCTTATTGGAACCCTTGTGCTTATAGCATTCTGTTTTTCCAACTAGGGGTGCAGCATAGCTAAAAACAACAACAACAACAACAACAATAATAATAATAATAATAATAATGATAATAATAATAATAATAATACCCCAGAACACCACATTATAAAGACCTTTCCCTGAAGACAGATTAAATGAAAATAATAATAATAATAATAATAATAATAATAATAATAATAATAATAATAATAATAAAACAGCCATTATTTTGAAAAATCTCCTTTTTCATCATTATTTTCGGTCGCATTTTTTGTACTTGGAAATACTATGTAAGTATTTGTTTTTATGGTTACTGGACAATGTAAGAAGTTCCTTTTAAAGAGTCAAGGTACGTGAGTATATATATATATATATACCTGTGTGAGAGAGAGAGAGAGAGAGAGAGAGAGAGAGAGAGAGAGAGAGAGAGAGAGAGACTAAATTTGTATTTATTACTGAAAACAACGAAGAAGCCACCGGTTCCTGAGGATCATTCACTCGTGTCATATATAGCTGCTTGAAAGTTCCTCCTCCTCCTCTTCCTCTCCCAAAGGTCCCACAGATCCCAGGAAGAGGAATGGAAAGATTGGGAATCTGGGAACCTACTTGACGCATATTTTTGGAATGCTCTTTGAGAAAATTTACGAGTTTTTCTAGTTGGGATAAGAAATCACTCTTCTTCTTCTTCTTGTTAGAGATATGGTGTGTTTATCATTGTATGTGTCTACATTTGCGTCTGTTTACCAGTTTTCTTTGTTATTCATATCAGAGTGTTCATCTATAGTGTATAAGCACCCATCTAGACATCAGAGTTTATATAAAATACATCACAATACAAGAAATAAATTCTTGTGTCTCCAATGCTGAAAAAAGACTCATTTTTTTTCATTTGCAGAGCCCTCTAGGAATAGGGTTGTCAAATACTTTTTTTATCTCATTATCCTAATTGATTTATTTTATTTATTCCTTAGCTGGATGAGAGAGAGAGAGAGAGAGAGAGAGAGAGAGAGAGAGAGAGAGAGAGAGAGAGAGAGAGAGAGAGAGAGGAGAGAGAGAGAGAGAGTAAAACTCCGTAGTTTTCTGGAGTGGTAATTTTAGACGTTTGTTATATGAGGTTTCTCTGTTATTGTTATTATTATTATTATTATTATTATTATTATTATTATTATTATTATTATTATTATATTATTATTATTATTATTATTATTATTAATGCTGGACTTCTAGTTGGGAAAGTGGAAGCTCCCCATTGTCCGCTCCCCACCCGCCCACAGAGAGTCAACCTTCATTTGAAGGTTCTGTAAAAGGAGGCATAGGGTTTCTACTGATTCGAATTCTCATTTTTAACGCCCCCCCCCCCTTCCCAACCCATCCTTCAAAAAATAATACTGATCTCCTCGGCCCATACTTTAATTCAGTATGATTTTTATGAGTAGAGAAAATTTTATTAAAATTAAAACAGTTTGTCTTAATATGAAAGGTGAAACACTAACCTATAACTACAAGTATTAAGGTCAAGAAAATAAAGAAAAAAAGTAAATAGATAAATAGGTAATAAATAAGAAGAGAGAGAAAAATAGAAATAGGGCATAGTCTTTGACAAATTGTTTTGCTTTTTCTTAAATTAGGTTTAATTAGGCTTCAATTCCTTTCGGATTAAAATCGCAAAAAGACAGAATTAATTGATGCTTTTAAAGCAGTTGTTTACGTGACAAAAACTACAAATGAGGCGAAAAATTAAGAGATATTTTATACAACAATAGATGGCATATTGTTATTATAAAACAAATGTAGTCTTAACAAAACATAACCATTAAATTCATCAGGATTTTCTCTTATTTTTTCTTCACGATCAGAGTTGATTTCTTTCTGTTCATCATCTTCTCTCTCTCTCGGTTGAGAAATTTTTCTCATTTTATTCCAGTTTGAAAGAAATGAACTGGAAACTGATAATATTTATGAAGACGTACTGTTATCGTTGTGGGCTACGGAACACACTTTATATACGATTACGTGATGCAAGACCACACTTTTATATATTATATATATATATATATATATATATATATATATATATATATATATATATATATAGTATATGTATATACATATATATATATATAATTTATATATATATATAGAAATATATAAATAGGTATATATATACATATTTATATATATATATATATATATATATATATATATATATATATATATATATAAATATCACCCACGAAATGCATTTAATACCGAATTCTATCTTGGGAAATACATATCCACTTGGAATTCATTTTATGGTAACAGCTTCTGGCCGGGTGGTGATTCGAACCACCACCTGTACGGCTAGAAACTATGCTTGGCAGGGACCCTATCGACTCAGCTATCAAGAGTCTCTCTTGATAGCTGAGTCGATAGGGTCCCTGCCAAGCATAGTTTCTAGCCGTACAGGTGGTGGTTCGAATCACCACCCGGCCAGAAGCTGTTACCATAAAATGAATTCCAAGTGGATATGTATTTCCCAAGATAGAATTCGGTATTAAATGCATTTCGTGGGTGATATTTACATTAATTAAAATCACGTGTGCTTGTGATATATGTTCATATATATATATATATATATATATATATATATATATATATATATATATATATATATATATTTCTATATATATCTCTCTCTCTCTCTCTCTCTCCTCAATATATATATATATATATTTATATATATATATATATATATATATATATATATATATATATATATATATATATATGTGTGTGTGTATATATATATATATATATATATATATATATATATATATATATATATATATATATATATATATATATATATATATATATTTATATATTAACATATATGTAATGTATATATATATATATATATATATATATATATATATATATATATATGCATATATATATATATATATATATATATATATATATATATATATATATATATATATGCATATATATATATATATATATATATATATATATATATATATATATATATGCGAAAGTTGTCAAAAACCAAGAAACGTCAATATGAACGTATTTTTTTTTTTGTTTAGGAAGAAAGTGTATATCACTATACGGTTACAGTAAATTGCTAATCAAGCATTATTCATAGGATAACCTAAGAAAAAACTATCGATTTAATTCAGGCAACAAGGGAATACTCTAGTGTACTTACGTTCAGCCGCGCAATGTAGAACGTTGGGTGAGGGAAACGTAATCCAATTTAGGTCCAACCTCTACACAATCATCCTCAGTGTCTCAGTATCCTGAAACGTCAGGATCTTCATCACTATTATCGAAAGGATAAACAAAGCGTTCACTCGCTAGTCAAACTTTCATTGCCAACGTGATACTCCTGCACTGTTATGATGCTGAAATTCAGCTTTTAATGATAAAGATCCACCACAGGGGTATATACACACTCACTGGAATGATTAAATGACACAATATCAACCGAATATAAGGCAGAAGACCAAATAAAGACAGTGCAAGACGCGAAAACCGGAAATCAAAACAATAGAAAACGAATGACGACAGTCACGACAGCCAACGATGTGAGCTACTACCAAGTCCTATCATCAACTATGGATAAATTGTTTATTACTTTCATTGTATTCTAGCTATTTCTAGTTCTACTAGTACATTATTAAGTATATTAAAATAAGAAAATAGTAATAATTCTAATAAAATATCAAATTCCTGAAATAATAGTGATAACAATGATTAATGGGTGCAATTGGCAACACTTTCGGAGGTTTGTTTACCTCGACACTGCTAGCCAACCTTCCCGATCCAAAAACATAATAACATAACAATTCCTACTTATTCATAAAAATAATTGTAATTTTGAATATCTTTAATCTGTTGAAATGTAATTGAATTACAATAAAATACTATTCAATGGACGAAGAGGTTTAATAGGAAGTAATAATGAACAATAGTAAGATTAACATACGCACAAATATGTTGGCAGCATGGCCGAGTCAGCTGTGTGGTAGATTCGGGTATTTTAAGGTTTAAACGTCTCTCATGAACGGCAGAGGCAAGGAATAATGACAATGCCCTAGCAGGAAAATTCCCAAGAGACGGACTATATATATATATATATATATATATATATATATATATATATATATATATATATATATATATATATATATATACACTAGTGTACTTGATCCGTCAACAGTGGCAGCTAAATATTTATAGATATGCACACACACATATTCAACCCTTCCCACCTATCTCTCTTTCCTAATCACAAACTCTTGTTAGGGCAATTTGTGGGAAATTGTTTCTCTCCGGGTGATAGCCGTTTGGCGTGACAGAAATAATATATATATATATATATATATATATATATATATATATATATATATATATGGGAATAACACTAGAGACAGAAAAAAAAGAGCAACATGAATACGTGAGGATATTCTAAAATCATGTAAGAAAAAGAAATGGACATGTGCAGGACATATATTGAGAATGACAGTCAGTAGTTGGACACTAAGAATATGAGAATTGGGGTCTAGAGATGGTCAAAGAAGCAGAGACAAGGAAAGAAGACTATGGATTGGTGAACTAAGCGAGTCTGCGTGCGTGGTTTGGCATAAAAAGACCATAAACAGACGCAAATGGAAGGGCAAGTCTGAGGCCTTTGTTCTGCAGTGGACTAATAACGGCTGACGATATAATAACTCTATGTTTTTAGATGAAGAACTGTTGAATGTGAAGGACATAAGAAAAGCAAAGTTAGCTGATGGAAGGAGAAATCACCTTGCAGGTTAACCTTCTGCCAATACACTAATTTATCTTATTCCTCTTACTCTGTTTTTGAAGTAATAATAGTTTATATATGAAAGATCTGTTTTTACGTTGTTACTGTTCTTGAAGTATTTTATCTTAATTGGGTTTCTTTATTTCTTTATTTCCTTTTTTCATGAGCTATTTTCGCAGTTTGAGTCCTTTGGCTTATAGCATCCTGCTTTTCTAACTAGGGTTGTAGCTTAGCAAGTAATAATAATAATAATAATAATAATATAATAATAATAATAATAATAATAATAATAATAATAATAATAATAATAATAATAATAAGATGAACTAAACAGACTAAATAAGATAATAACTCTCTCTCTCTCTCTCTCCTCTCTCTCTCTCCTCTCTCTCTCTCCTCCTCTCTCTCTCTCTCTCTCTCTCTCTCTTTGTTTTTATATAGTCTTTTTGGGTATTTAAACGTTTTTCATCTTTATATTTTCTAATATCCGGTATTTTGCCACATTATTATTATTATTATCATTATTATTATTATTATTATTATTATTATTATTATTATTATTATCATTATTATTATTATTATCATTATTATTATTATTATTATTATTATTATTATTATTATTATTATTATTAGTTAAGCTATAACCCCTAGTTGCAAAAGCAGGACATATAAGCCCAAGGGCTCCAACAGGGAAAAGTAGCCTAGCGAGGAAAGGAAATAAGGAAATAAAAAACGATATGAGAAGCAATGAACAATCAAAATGAAATATTTAGAATAAAGTAACAACATTAAAACAGATAATTCTTATATAAACTATAAAAAGATTTATGTCAGCCTGTTCAACAAAAAAAAAACATCATCATACAGTGGAACTAAATAAATATGAAAGTTTTATCTTACTAATATATGAATATTTCTAACAGGTAAAAAAATGCAATTTAGCAAAGAGAGATAAAAAGAACATTGTTAATATCTCCTGAGTATTATTTGACCAATAAAGCAGTATGTTCTAAGCTATTAAGAACTCGTTTTAACCCACGACCACACTCCTTTTAGAAGAGAAAGCCATAAAACACTCTTCGGAAGCTGAGGCCAAATTATTATACAAAAGGATTCTCATTTCATAAGTCATGAAAGCCGAGTTGAATTATGCCCAAGTAAAATACAGCTATACAACCTCTCTCTCTCTCTCTCTCTCTCTCTCTCTCTCTCTCTCTCTCTCTCTCTCTCTCTCTCTCTCTCTCTCTCTTAGTTAGATCGTAAAGGCTCGACAATAAAAAATTGGGTTCTATGTTTTTCTGACCTCTCTATATAAAAGTGCTTATTAAGACTTTGGAATATAGCAATTTCACTACTGCTGCAGATCTCTCTCTCTCTCTCTCATCTCTCTCTCTCTCTCTCTCTCTCTCTCTCTCTCTCTCTCTCCTAACAAAGCCAATAATTGAAGATTCTAGTGCTGTGTTGTATACAAATCCCAGTAATGGAGACCCAAAGGTATTTAGATAAAACAAAATAAAATAAAAACACAGAAGAATTCCTCTTCAATATTGTTGTTTCTTTTCCAGACATCTATTACATTCCAGAACTTTTTCCAGGAGTTCTGTTCTTCCATAAAGCAAGATGATCAAATCAAAAGGAGGCCCAGAATCCTCACAATGAATATCTACAGTTACAATGGCCCCGTAATAAGATCTCAAAGAAGATCTGACAAAGAGGTTTTTATTGCCCGCTTTGATTCTGCTTTGAGAGAATGCTATCTTTAATTCTCTTGAATTACATATCCAGGTGTTTCTTTGAAAGATTCCTTTTGGGTTTATTAGATCAAAAAAAATATTATATTGTATTGTATACTCTTTGTTTTGCTCTGGTAGAAACGATAAAAAAGGATTGCGTCTTTATGAAGACTCTTCACAATAGATCAAAAACATAATTTCCTTTCCTGCGTCATTGATAGTTATGATAGAAAAACAAATTCTTTTTGAAATAGAAAGGTTCAGGAAACAGCTTTTATTGGATGGATAAAGGACGAAAATTATCTCACACAATAAGAAATAATATCCTTTCATAAAGTTACCAAGAAAATAGAGAAAACCATTTCTATAATTCAGGCAAAGTGTTATTACCGTTACAACTTTTAATTTACCATTGATAATCCATAGAAACTTTAAGAAATAAGTTCTTTATTAATAGACATGAGAATAATCTCAAGAAAATCAGAATAATGATGCGAATTTGTTAAGATTTTAGCTCAAGAGTCACTGATTTGATGATACCTTTGGGAAATATAACGGAAGATTGATGTCAGTGTGAATCTCACAGTTACTAATGATGATGATATTCTTTGCCTGACGTCAGAGTTAGGAAATCGGGAACTAGTAAAGGCAAAATGTCACGAAAAGCTACGAAATGTTGTGAAATATTTCATTAGGGGTAAACAGTTGCAAACAAATCTGTGAAAGAGGATTAAAGTAGATGAATGTCGGTAAAGGAATCGTACATATCGGTAAACAAGGGATAAAGTAGATGATTGTTGACAAATTCTTCTTCTTCTTCTTCTTCTTCTTCTTCTTCTTCTTCTTCTTCTTCTTCTTCTTCTTCTTCTTCTTCTTCTTCTTCTTATCATTATTATTATTATTATTATTATTATTATTATTATTATTATTATTATTATTATTATTATTATTATTACTTGCTAAGCTACAATCCTAGTTGAAAAAGCTGGATGCTATAAGACCAAGGGCTCCAACAGGGAAAAATAGCCCAGTTAGGAGAGGAAATAAGGAATTCAATAAACTATAAGACTATAGGAAAAGTAATAAATAATAAAATAATATACGTAGGAACAATAACAACATTAAATCAGATATTTCATATTTAAACTATAAAAGAAACTTACGTCAGCCTGTTCAGCATAAAAACATTTGGTGCAAGTTTGAACTTTTGAAGCTCTACCAATTAAGCTAACTGATTAAGATGATCATTCCACAATTTGGTCACAGCTGGAATAAAGCTTCTAGAATACTGTGTAGTATTAACACTCATAATGGAGAAGGCCTGATAATTAACTGTATGACTAGTATTACGATGAAACTGTCCAGGAAGATCTTAATGAAAAGGATAATCAGAATTACGATAAATCTTATGCAACATGCATAACAAACTAATTAAATCACGGTGTCAGAGATTAATATCTAGATCAGGAATAAAAAAAAAATAATTGACCGTAAGTTCCTGTCCAACAAATTAAAATGAGAATCAGCAGCTAAACACCAGACAGGATAACAATACTCAAAACAAGGTAGAATGAAAGAATTAAAACAATTCTTCAGAATAGATTGATCACCGAGAATCTTAAAAGACTTTCTTAATAAGCCTTTTTATTTCTTTTTTGCAATTGAAGAAGACACAGACCTAATGTGTTTCTCAAAAGTAAATTTGCTGTCTAGAATCACACCTAAAATTTTAAAAGATCATATAAAGTTGAAGAAAATAACAATGCTGAGATCCAGATGTTGAGGAGCCACTGTCCTTGACCTACTTACGATCATACTTTGAGCTTTGTTAGGATTGAACTTCATACCCCATAATTTGCACCATGCACTAATTTTAGCTAGATCTATATTAAGGGATTCAGCTACCCCAGATCTACATTCAGGGGATGGAATTAATGCAAAGAGAGTAGCATCATCTGCATATGCAATAAGCTTGTTTTGTAGGCCAAACCACATCTAATCTGTATATAGTATGAAAGGTAATAGACCAAGAACACTACCCTGAGAAACACCAGATATCACATTCCTACACTCACTATGGTGCCTATCAACAATAACTATTTTCGACCTATTACTTAGAATTTCAATAGTGAAGCTAAGAAACGACCCAACCACTCCCAACTGTTTTAGTTTAAGAACAAGTGCCTCATGATTAAAACGGTCAAAGGCAGCACTATAATCAAGGTCAATCATACGAACTTCCTGACCAATATCAAGGGATTTCTCTACAGCTTTGGAGATTGCAAGAAGGGTATTGCATGATCCAAGGCCCTAACGAAAACCAAATTGCAAACTTGGGAAGTGATGATTACCTTCAGCAAACCTATTAAGACATTTTGCCAAAAGACGTTCAAAAACTTTAGACAATATGGGAGTTATAGAAATAGGGTCGTAATCAGCTGGAATTGAGTTACCAAAAACACATTTACATAGTGGAGTAACATTACCAATCCTCCAATAACTACTAAACGCTCCTCTTCTTGTTAACTTTCGCAAAATAAGATTTAACAGGAATTGTAAACATATCTGTAAACTATGGACAACATAGATAAGTTTAGATAAGAATTGTTTTTTAAGCGGAATATCTCAAGAAGTAATAAATGGATTTAAATTATTTGTTTTCTTAGGTGATTCAATGTAGTTTCTATAAACCTCAATTATAAATGAATTATCAATGGTCATCCAAAGTTAATCATTTTAAGATGGTCAACTAATGAATGGTTTAACAAACCTTCATAAAAAGTTTTGATGAAATCCTGCAAATCAAAGAAACAGACAAAAGCAGATTGGCATAACTAAAAACATAATCATCTTGAACGTAATTATGTATTTCGTTAAGAACTTGTTTCAAGACATTTAATATGAAATATTTTCATCGAAAGGAACAACAAAATATGAATATGAAGGAATTTTTTTTTTTTTTTGGTGTTTAGAATCCGTTTCATTCTTTTGCTGAAAAATATTGCATTCAGAGTCAATTGTTCTCTGTCACTGACGGTATAGGCTACTGCAAATCTGCGAAAGCCTTGCATTACACAATGTCATTGCAGAGGTAACCCCTTTCACCGTGCAGGTTATGCATTGTTGAAATGTGAGCTTTTATTACGGTTTTACAAAGACTTATAAGAGTGCAAAGTTAATATAAGAAATGTTCCAACAATATCGCCATGTTGTTTTTGTTTCTGATATCGGTGAAATCCCTTAGAATCTTCTTACCTTCTTAGAAATATTTTCAACTTTGACGAGCCTCTGGAGAGAGAGAGAGAGAGAGAGAGAGAGAGAGAGAGAGAGAGAGAGAGAGAGAGAGAGAGAGAGAGAGAGAGAGAGAAGGTTATGAAACACATCTATTCAACATGACATTTCACGGTTAGTTTTGCTGGTGTAGGAGAGTTTATAAAACAAGGTACCCTCCTTGTCATAATATATCATATTTGGGTGTTAACAGAATTCTGATTATATATTCTCTCTCTCTCTCTCTCTCTCTCTCTCTCTCTCTCTCTCTCTCCTCTCTCTCTCTCTCTCTCTCTCTCTCCACTAGTCGTAAATCTTCCACTTCTCCCAACCTTCTGAGAAAGATCATAAGTTGTTTTTGCTTCAATCTCTCACAGTTAACAAATCGGATCCTTACATCCACATTTACGATTGAAGTTTACTGATCTTAAATAATTGCAAAAGAATCTGAACCTTAAAGACAATCGACCGAACGTCGATTTCAGGAAGACTTTCTTTGCTAAGAAGAGCTGCAGGGTTCTGGTCTGTGATTGGTCCACAAGATATGATATCAGCCAATGGGAGCCCGACTTTAGGAATGCTAGGAAGGGTACAAAAACATGCAGAGAGAGAGAGAGAGAGAGAGAGGAGAGAGAGAGAGAGAGAGAGAGAGAGAGAGGTTTGTTTAACATTAGAATGATAATGTAAGAGCTCCACTTTCAAAATAAACTACAATACTCTTGTTCCCGACTTTTCCAGCAATTTCATATTGATATTTTTCATTTTGATTTTAGCGTCGTGACAAAACATGTGATGAAAATAGAAGTTTTCTACCAGAGAAAACCCTACAGTAATTTCAGTGTAATGACCAACAAATATATATTTTTTTTAATGAGGTTATAATTTTATTCACTGGAATAGATTGCATTTCTTTGTATTGTATGAAACTGGGCTAGATTATTTTTCTCCATTCAAACTGTTTATCATATCTGTTTAGGTCATTTGTTTTAGAGAACTACAAGTTTAAGTAAGGTCATCTACTGTAGGGTAGTTGCTTAATATGGTAACTTGCTAAAGGATAGTATTTACTTTGTTGTTTACTTGTTTACAGTTCAGCATTTAAGTAATCAAAAGTACTGAAATGAAGGATATCTTGTCTTGCTAACAAATGTTATCATTTAGTAAATTACGTCTTTATGATAAAGTAAACCCAGTAGAAATGAAAATCATAAAGTTTAGAAACGCTTTAGCATATAAAAAAAAGAAAACAAAATCTGTTGGGGTATATTTCGTGTAATAATCAACTTCAAATATTAAGCGTCCAATAAGATCCTATTGAAAACGCCCCTTCCTGGCAATATGTTAGGCTGGAGTTCAAGACCCTCGATGGTTTCTGGTAGCGTCTGCAACCTCGTCCTCCTTGTGAGGTAGGGGCTGGGGGTGGGGTTTGGGGAACCTATTGGTCTACCTTGCTTAGTTATCGACAGCAATTTTCTGACCACTCCTGGTCCTAGCTTGGGTGGAGGAGGTCTTGTGTTTGAGCATATGGATATATGGTCAGTCATTAGGGCATTGTCATGAGTGACCTTTAACACTTTTAAGCAAATCTTGAAACAATTTTCCCGTTAATAATCATTTTAACCAATTAGAGCCTTAAAGGTACCATGGACCATTCTGAACCTAATTGTTTAGAGGCTTTTTATAGCCGCTGCAAGGATTCCAGGTGAAATAAGCCCCGCCCCATGATGACGTCATAACCAATCACGTTGTCTGCCAAGTTAGGAGCGTTCACAATGGATTCCCTTACAAATTTCAAACTATACTAACTCATAATAGATTTAAGGGGGTGTGTTGTGACAGCTGTTAATGCGGGAGACAACATGATCTAATTTTGCTAAATAAATTAGCAATGATATCTCTATACGTAAATTAATCAATTAAAATACTTTTTACCTATATGATTTACCTAAAATGTAGCATTTTTACCCTTCCATATAAATATAAATCTATTGTACATTTTCTTATCGTTCTTTCTTTTACCTTGTAAAAAAATACAAAATAAAGGTAAAGGTAAAGGTGTCTGTTTTCAGTTCGAGTTTCATCAGAATATATACTCACCAGAACGTCAGCTGTGCCCAACCACACCAGTATCATCACCAGTAAACAGATTAAGCTCAAGGTCCCGGGTTGGGATCCATATGCTGCCATGCGAATGCTAGGCAAAAACGTTACCACTATACTATTCTTCATCTTTTCGTGCCATAAAACTGTCCTGTTTTACACAAATTTCACATTGGAAATATACAATATATATCATTATCCAAATAAGAAAAATTAATTAAAAATCCGTATCTAGCAATCAAGAGACCAATTAACTCTCCGTTCTAATTTCCATCTAATAAAGCCAAACATTTCCGAAGTACAATTCTGTGTAATTGGTTGTGATCAGAAGCAAACTGTTTTAAAGATCAATTGGGAAAAACATCGGCCTCAATTCAGGGTTAATTTGTTCGACTGATCTAAAGCTCAAAATTGTCTTATCCTCAATGTTTATCACTTTTTGTTTTATAAAAAAAAAAAACATCTTAACATTACTTTTATTATTATTAATTTTTCATTTATATGAAGTAGTAGTAGTAGTGGTAGTAGTAGTAGTAGTAGTAGTAGTAGTAGTAGAGAAGCAGAAATTTAAAAAACTACTGATCCTTACTAAGAAGAGCATCAGGGTTCTGGTCTCTGGTTGGTCTACGAGAGATGGAATCAGCCAATGAGAGCCCGAATTTATACATGAGAGAGAGAGAGAGAGAGAGAGAGAGAGAGAGAGAGAGAGAGAGAGAGAGAGAGAGAGAGAGAGAAAGCAAAATCAGAAAAGGTAAAGATTGAAAGAAAAATAGCAGAATACAACACATATGAATAACGAATTTAGCAAGAAAGTGGCAAATAATCGGAATAAAACAGTATCCTTAAATGGGATTCTATAAACTTTCAGCTTCAACTTCGATGTAGTACCAATACTCCCAAATATTGGTTCAAAGACAATAAATAATCGTGAGGATCGGAAATTTGGTTGACTTTGCATTCACCCGTTTTAGTTGAGTACGTCGCCAACAGATGGCGTTAATCAAACTTGGGTTTGTCGTCTGCTGGCGTCAGGACAGTCGGACAGTTTAGTGATTAATAAGGAAATTTCTATTAGTTTCTGATTATGAAGAAGGTGTTAATCTAGACTTGAGGTAAGTGTGTGCCTCACCTCTGAAGTATTTTAACCAGCAAAGCGATATGATTTAGATACAAACTTCTTGAGATTGGAACTTGAGATTGTGGTGCTCGATGTTTGAAGGTTTTGAAGTGTTAATTTGGGATTTTGAAGAAGAGAATAAATTGTTTTATGGTAACCATAAGCCTAAAAATCATACTCTGTTTCTATGACAAGCAATAACAAATAAGAGTTATTAGTCCACTGCAGGGCAAAGGCCTCTGACATGTCTAGTCATTTCTGGGGTTTGACCAGTTTCACCATCACGCTGGGCAACTGCAGATTGGTGATGGTTGTAGAATTTAGTCTGATCACTCACAGCAAACCAATCTAGTATGGGTCTCCTTAATTAGTACAGCTTTGCTGCTCATTGTGGTAAACAAACCCTTTCACCATGTAAAGGTATTCCCACTCAGAAAGCGATTTCTGTAAAGACCATAATACATTCACAAAAAATTTGTGATTTTCACTTATTAGAGCCTGTCGGAAATAACACCTTTCTCTCTTTGAGTAAAAGTAGAAAACAGATTACTTTCATATCCTGTGGAAGTCGAAAACTTTTAAATTTCATGAAATATTTCTCCCTCTCAGCGAAAACTATTTTCTCTTCTCTTATGCCAAGTTGCATATGACATTTAGATTCATCCTCTTACAGGTTTGACTTAAAAGTTATCTTTTCTTTATTCAAATTCAAGAATTACTGAAGATGCTGAAATAAAAAAAAAAAAAAAAAAAAAAAAAACTTCTTCGGCCGAGTTTTTTTTTTAGTCTCCGAATATATTTAATTTTT
>NC_090756.1:47836440-47846440 GCF_036898095.1 Palaemon carinicauda
GTATTATCAGGTGCCTATGAACCCAGAAGACATCCCCAAGACTGCCATCACCACTTCGTTTGGTACATACACCTTCAATTACTCCTATTTTGGCCTTCGTAATGCTGGGGCCACGTTTCAACGTCTCATGGATGGCATCTTAGGGGACCTCCTTTTCTGTGTATGTTATGTGGACGACTTACTTGTGTTCTACTCCTCAAAAGAGGAACACTTCCGTCACCTGCGCATCGTGCTTGACTGCCTGCAACAAAACGGCCTTGTAGTCCGGTACGACGAGTATACCTTTGGCGCCAACGAAGTGTCGTTCTTATGGCGCCGCATCACTCCTGAAGGTGTCCACCCCCTCCCTGAGAAGGTAGCAGCCGTTCAGAACTTCCCCGTGCCCTCGACAGTCAAAGCTCAGCAGGAATTCTTGGGCATGATCAACTATCAACTATTATCACCGTTTTCTGCCAGCCATTGCCGCCACTCTTGCTCCCCTTTACGCCTCCCTCAAGGGCAAGCCGAAGGATCTGAAGTGGGGTCCCCTTCAAGAAGCAGCCTTCTGCAATGCAAAGAAGGCCCTATCAACTGCTGCGGCTCTCACTTTTCCTATCCCACACGCCCCTCTCCTTCTCTCCACCGATGCCAGCGACGTCACTATTGGTGCAGTACTCGAGCAGGTGGTCAAAGGCTCGCCCCGCCCATTGGCCTTCTTCAGCAGAAAACTGTCCAAGGCAGAATCGGGTTATTCTACCTTCGATCGAGAATTGCTGGCGCTGCACTTGGCTGTCCGTCACTTTCGCCATTTCTTAGAAGGTACGTCCTTCGTCATTCGCACAGACCACATGCCTCTGGTGCACGCCTTCACTCGACAGTCTGACGCATGGTCCGCCCGTCAACGCCGACATCTCTCTGCCGTGGCTGAATACAATTGCACCCTCCAATACGTCCCTAGGAAAATGAATCCCGTTGCCGATGCCCTGCCAAGAAACACGTTGGCTGCCGTTCAACTGGGATTGGATTACAACGCCCTGGTTTGAAGCCCAACGACAGGATCCAGAGTATCAAGCTTGTAGGACATCCTGCACGTCCCTCCGTTGGGAAGACTTTCCCCTCGAAGACTCCAACACCACCCTCCTCTGTGACGTCAGTACTGGTAGACCGCGACCTTGGATTCCTGCTCCCATGCTCCAACAGGTGTTTGATTTCATTCACGGCCTTTCACATCCCTCGTGCCGTTCTACTGCACAGCTGCTAAAGGCAAAGTTCATTTGGCACGGCATTTCTAAGGATGCTAAGGATTGGGTCCGCGCCTGTACATCTTGCCAAACTTCCAAAGTACATCGACACACGGATTCAGGAGTGGGCACCTTTCCTCAACTTCAGCGTCCTTTCGCACACATTCACGTCTACGTTGTAGGCCCCCTACCCACATCACAAGGACATCGTTACCTGTTTACCGTCATCAACTGCTCCACTCGTTGGCCTGAAGACATTCCCATGGAAACTGCAACGTCCGCCTCATGTACATCTGCCTTACTCTCTGGATGGATTTCAAGATTCGGTATCCCTGAGCATATTACTTCTGACAGGGGAACCACTTTCACCTCTCAATTGTGGACGTCATTAGCGAATCTCCTGGGCATCACCCTACATCAGACAATGGCCTACAACCCCGCTGCCAATGGAATGGTTGAACATTTTCATCGCACCCTCAAAGCAGCTTTGATGTCCCGCTGCAAGGATTGCAACTGGTTTACTCAGCTTCTCTGGGTCCTCCTGGGACTAAGGACCACTCCTAAAGATGCCCTCGACGTCTCGGCAGCTGAAATGGTGTATGGCGACCCGTTGGTCGTCCCTACCGAATTTTTTCCTTCTACAACCTCCTCCGACGATATCCAGCGCATACGTCACGTCGTGGGAAAATTAACTCCGTGCTGCCAGACTTACAAGACCCGGCGAAGCATCACATACCAACGGACTTGCACTCTGCAACGCACGTCTTCCTGCGCAACGACACCAGCAAGCCACCACTAATGCCCCCTTACACGGGCCCTTTCCTTGTGATCCGACGCAGTCCAAAAGCATTCCTCCTAAACATTCGGGGCAAAGAAGACTGGGTCTCCATTGATCGTCTAAAACCTGCTTATCTTCTGCCAGATGACCCGCCTACAGTTCGCCTCTCTAGATCAGGGCGCCCTATTTAACATGTTCAGTATGTCTTTTTTAGAGGGGGAGCCATGTACCAACCGTGTGTCACACAATTGTATATAATTCCTTTTGCATATATTATGCTTGTATCTTCGCTCTTCCCTCGCACTAAACGAACATGAAAATTCATTTCTGCCGTTTTCCTCTGTAACATTGTCTGTCTTGTTAACTTGTTATGTCCTGTTGGCTTGAGGTTTTGTATATAAAGGAGAGTGTTCTATAATAATATAACTCAGTTGATTCCATCCTGCCTTTGAGTTCACAACCCTCTCTCGGCACCGTCACAATATTTATATTGAAAGCGTCTAAACGCGGAAGACCTATTTCGACTTCGCTTTACATAGGCAAGTCAGTTCAAAGCAGAACTATATATATATATATATATATATATATATATATATATATATATATATATATATATATATGTATACTTATGTATATATATATATATATATATATATATATATATATATATACATATATATATATATATATATATATATATATATATATATATATATATATATATACATATATATATATATATATGTATATATATATATATATATATATATATATATATATATATATATATATATATATACATATGTATATATATATATATATATATATATATATATATATATATATATATATATATATATATACACACATATATATATATATATATATATATATACATATATATATATATATATATATATATATATATATATATATATATATATATATAGAGGAAAATTAAGAAATCCCTTTACGAAAGATCACCTTTGCATAAGCATTTATAGTCTTATTCCAACATCGAGAAAAACTTCGTGCTATGTAATCTCCCAAACATTTCCCAATATCTTCTTGGCCTTTATACCTGAAGTAAGACCATTATGTCCACATAACTGCAAGGTGTTGGAATATCAATTTCCAGGATTCCTGGTATCCAGGAAAGTACATGGAATTATGGGTAAGGTCATTTCCTTCAACAACCACAGACGCTGACGAAATAGGAAATTCATTTTGACCAAAATACAATAAATTACGAGAATGAATTTTTTTTTCCAGTTTTGACAAAAGATTGAGTTAATTACGAAAGTGAAAGACCTGTTTTTTTTTTTTTTAAGTTTTGACAAAAATGTAATAAATTACGAAAGTGAAACAGTTGAACATTTTTATGTTTTTACAAACAAATACAGTAAATTACGTAAGAGAAACCATTTGAATTTCTTTAATTATTGACAAAAATACAGTAAATTATGAAAGTGAAACAGTTGAATTTCTGAAGTTTTGACAATAATACAATAAATTACGAAAGTGAAACTATTGAACTCATTTATAAAGTTTTGACAAAAATACAGTAGTTCACGAAAGTGAAACAGTTAAAATCTTAATTTGATTTCTGCTCTAGACTTATGTTAATTATTTGTTTATTCTGAAATAAAAGTTTCCTCTTGATATGACTATATTACTACATTGGGTCAATGGAACTTCAAAAGCTCAAACGTGCAGAGAATGTTTTTATGTTGAACAGGCTGACATAAGTCTACATTCATATTACATAAATTATGGATCTATTTCAATGTTGTTACTGATTTTGAAATATCTTATATTCTTTATTCAAAACTTCTGATATAATTTATCTATTCCCTTATTTCCTTTCATTACTGAAGTATCCTGCTTTTCCAACCGGGGTGTAGTTTAGCTAATAATAATAATAATAATAATAATAATAATAGTAATAATAATAATTTTAATAATAATAATAATTTTAAACATATTAATTTTTAAACATCAGTGAAAAGGAATGAAATATATATGCTATAAAATATGTTTGTCATAATTATGAAACAGATCGAAGGAATATGGTAATTCTTTTTCGTAATTTTTATCAATAATTTCTTTTTTGCAAATCCTTATATTATAAAAATGCATTAATAGTAAAGGACTCATACTCATCTCCTGATATTAAATATATCATGCTATAATAAAGAAAAAAAATAGAAATTGGACGAAATTGAGAATATCCCTTCACCTTAATAAAGAATAATTGAGTTTACGGTTTGGCTTGTTGAGATAAAACAATTTCAGAGGCCTTTTATAGCAAAGTCTTGCAAGATCAGAGCCAGAAGCAAAAGTGATGAGGTGCTTAGAACAATTTCAATCTGTCCCAAAGTTTGGCCGTATTTATCCGGGTGACATTTGGCAAGAATTGTCACGAATTGAACACAAACGACGCCTCTCTCTCTCTCTCTCTCTCTCTCTCTCTCTCTCTCTCTCTCTCTCTCTCTCTCTCTCTCCTCTCTCTCTCTCTCTCTCTCTCTCTCTATTTTAATTTTAAAAGTATAAAAAATTCTTCCTTGAATCTTATGCTCATGTCAGCTCTTAAAGTATAGCTGTGCTGGGGAACCATATATGTATATATATATATATATATATATATATATATATATATATATATATATATATACATATATATATATATATATATATATATAAATATATATATATATATATATATATATATATATATATATATATATCTATATATATATATATATATATATATATATATATATATATATATATATATATATATATATATATATATATATACGTATACCAAAGGCACTTCCCCAAATTTTGGGGGGTAGATGACACCAACAATGAAACAAAACAAAAAGGGGACCTCTACTCTCTACGTTCCTCCAGCCTAACCAGGGACTCAGCCGAGTTCAGCTGATACTGCTAGGGTGCCACAGCCCAACCTCCCACATTATCCACCACAGATGAAGCTTCATAATGCTGAATCCCCTACTGCTGCTACCTCCGCAGTCATCTAAGGCACCGGAGGAAGCAGCAGGGCCTACCAGAACTGCGTCACAATCGCTCGCCATTCATTCCCATTTCTAGCACGCTCTCTTGCCTCTCTCACATCTATCCTCCTATCACCCAGAGCTCTCTTCACACCTTCCATCCACCCAAACCTTGGCCTTCCTCTTGTACTTCTCCCATCAACTCTTGCATTCATCACCTTCTTTAGCAGACAGCCATTTTCCATTCTCTCAACATGGCCAAACCACCTCAACACATTCATATCCACTCTAGCCGCTAACTCATTTCTTACACCCGTTCTCACCCTCACCACTTCGTTCCTAACCCTATCTACTCGAGATACACCAGCCATACTCCTTAGACACTTCATCTCAAACACATTCAATATATATATATATATATATATATATATATATATATATATATATATATATATATATATATATATATATATACTATTATATATATATATATATATATATATATATATATATATATACACACACACACACACACACATATATATATATATATATATATATATATATATATATATATATATATATATATATATATATATCTATATAAAATTGTGCTTTTTCTGTCAATTATCTCCCATTTTTATAACAAAATGTTCTCACATTGTGTGATACATTGAAATCACACAATTGAGAATGAAATATGAATAATGCCTCCAGTATTATAAAAGAACACTTATCATAGCGCCCAGCTTGTTTATAATATACAATTTAATGATTTTATAAACTACCTTAAGAGCATACATAAAAATATATGTATATCAATTTATCTATATCTAGCTTCAGCTTTACACTCCTGCATTTAACCCCATAGTGGTGATAACTTTGAAGGCATTTTATATGTGGAAGGAGTGTGAGATTTCAAGGGCTAAATGAATATTTATTGTTCTCACTTACAAAAACTGAAGTTTTTTCTCTTCAGTATTTCTCTACTCTCGAAATTTTACTCGGGGCTTTCACACACAACTGTTCAAGACTACATCTATTCTTATATCCACGTAGATGTGTCAGTTTGGATTTTATCTATCGTACCTCAATACGATGAGTCATAGAGACATTTTATTTTGGATGATTGAATTTCAATTTAGACCATTTATGCCTAGCGATCTCTTGGACGGGGGTCTAAGACCTATTTGAGATTGATAGTTTCTTGTATTGTCTGCAACCTCACCATACTTGTGAGATAACGATGTGGAGGAGGGGAGTCTATAGGTTTATCTGCTGAGTGATCGAGAGCCATTGCCTGGCCATTCCTGGTCCTAGCTTAAGTAGAAAATAAGTAAGAAATCAAAAAGAGTAAACAAAAATAAATCCATGGAAAAAGGAAGAGAGAGAGAGAGAGAGAGAGAGAGAGAGAGAGGAGAGAGAGAGAGAGAGAGAGAGAGAGAGAGAGAGAGAGAGGAAATGGAAATGAGATTGGAAGAATCACATATCGTCTTAAAGATCCTAAAACCGATGTTACGCATTACTTTGGACTTGTGTGCATCACAATGTTGGAAACAATGAGAAATAGCATCCAACAGTCTCCCTCCCATACAAAGACTATTGTCTTGATTCTCTCTATCAAGAAAGCCTATACAAATTACGGTAATGACACCCATACCACGAAGTCTCTTCTTCTATTCTGTCTTTCTTTTGTCTGTACGTTTTTGTGTCCTTCCCTGCTCTCTCTCTCTCTCTCTCTCTCTCTCTCTCTCTCTCTCTCTCTCTCTCTCTCTCTCTCTCTCTTTGGCGATGAATAAAAGCTTTTATGCTACAACCGGATAAAACCACATTGCATATATTCCAGCATATTATTGTAACAGTCAGTGACCCAATAAATAATATAATATCTGGACTTCCGGTAATCAGGCTGAAAATTTTGAAGGGTGATATAAATTTCATTAATAAATATTTTTATGTCTAGAATTGCATGGAAATTGTGAGATTTTTAGTAGATAGAGTTAGATCTTTAAATCAAATCTGACTAGCTTATTCAGTTACGAATATATATATATATATATATATATATATATATATATATATATATATATATAAATATATATATATATATATATATATATATATATATATATATATATATATATATATATATATATATATATATACATATTACCCCTTCCTGCGTGGGGATACCTTAACGTGACGAAAGTGTTTGCGTATCGCCATGAGCGGCAAAGTTGTACTAGTCGGGGCTACTCATAATAGGTTTCTTTGCTATGAGCGATAAAACTAAATTCTCCCACCTTCACCAATCAGTGGTGGCCAGCGTGGTGATGAAATTGGTCAAACTCCAGACAAGAATAAACACATGTCTGATCAGCACCCTAGCACCATCTCCATCAAGCTAGGACCAGGAGGGGCAGGCAATGGCTACTCATGACTCAGTAGGTTGACCTATAAGCTCCCCAACACCTCCTTCCCTTGCTCAGAAGGATGGTGAGGATACAGACACTACAAGAAATTATCGAGCTTGAGCGGGGTTCAAAATCCCCGTCGAACAGTTTGCCAGGAATGGACGTCTCCACAATTTCCCCAAGTTAGGACCTGAGGGATCTAGGCAGTTGGGTGATGAAGATTGAGTATATAGATCCATTGATGGTCTGTAACAATTTTGTCATCAAATGTTTCTTAGAAAAAAATAATCTATGATATTTCAAAATAAATTTAGTAGGGACCCTACACCAATGAAGTGTAATTATTTCGAAGCCATTTTTCGCTATTTGGTGATGATTGCATGAAATCACCGAAAATGAAACTTTTTATTAAGACAAATGACTCAACTGTCGAGATAAGTGTTTTCTGTGCAATGCATCTGTGATATTAAGTCCTTATATGATTGTGAGTCTGTCCGCGCAACAGTGTGCCATCAAAAATGCAAATAATATATTTTATGGATTAAATCTGACAGGAAAAATAGATCTAAATTGTCTGGTTATTTCAATCAAATGCTAAGAAAATTACAATAGATTTGATCACAATGCGTGAATTTCTAAGTAAAGAATTCGGTATTTAATTACTATTATTACTATTAATACTAGCAAAGCTACAACCCTAGTTAAAAAAGCAGGATGCTAGATGCTCGGGGGCTGCAACAGGGGAAAATAGCCCAATGAGGAAAGAAAATAAGGAATTAAATAAACTGCAAGGGAAACAATGAACCATTAAAATAAAATACTTAAAGAATAGTAACAACATCAAGATATATCTTTCATATATAAACTATAAAAAAAAATAAAGATGATGAGAAATGAAGATACGAAGGTGTACTCGAGTGTAGCCTCAAACAAGAGAACACAACACGTTACTTTATCCCACATCAGGTCGTCCTAATATTACATCATAAAATGTTATTTTGTTATTATCATTGCAAGTAAAGATTTACCAACGAAAACACCACAGACACTAAAAGGAAAAAATCAACAGGGAATACAAAATTTATATAAATTCTTAAAAAATAGGAACACTTACGCCATCTATGGACAGAAGTTCTTGATTCGTGGATCTGAAGTGTTCTTATGAAGAAGTGCTTTTGAATGTTACTGAAATCGAAGTGTCAATTGCAACGCCAGAACTCTCACTGAAAATTGTAAACAAAACCAAATTTTAAACTTTCTAGTTTAGGATAACAGAAAATTGTCATAATATGAAAACAATATCCGCAAATACACAAAAACTTTTAAGTAACATTATTACTAAATATATTACATCCAGAAATAAATAAAATACATAGATGTGATTTTAATTTATAAATCGAATGTTGTCAAAACTGCTAAACTTCTCGCACTTTTACAATATTATAAAAATCAAGTAGAGCAATATCAATTAAAATGCATTAAAAAAAAAAAAAAAAATACTGATGGCCCAAAGGTACAGTGAGTTACGATATAAATGTGTTCCGTAGGCTTGGGAGGTCTGGTGTGGATCTCGACTATCCACTTCATTTGTGTCCCTCTAGCACACAATTCTCTCACTTTTATTATTATTATTATTATTATTATTATTATTATTATTATTATTATTATTATTATTATTACTATTATTATTATTATTATTATTATTATTATTATTATTATTATTATCCTTTGAAATGTTGTCCAAATGTTTCCAACTTTAATAATGAATACAAAATCACTTATTATCTTATGTTCAGATTAAATAAATTTACAAATTGTCGGCTTCTTTAGAAAAGAAAGAGAAAAACCAAAGGTTAAACACTATTACATAATTCAAAAATCTAAAAAATATCAAAAGATTTAATAATTCGTTTTCGAAGAAGCCCTTTAGTTAAAACTTTTTTTTTTTCATTTCTATTTGCTAACTAAAACAGCACACTGAGAGTGCAGACCTCCGCCACAGTAGCTTATTCCTTCAAAACCAGCTTGCCCTCTTTTGTATTATTCACTTATTCCATTCAGTTGTTGTTATAATTATTTTTCTCTTCTTTTTCTGCTTTATCATTGAGGATTTAATTCCACTCATATTGTTCCTAAATGTTGCTGTTCCCATCACACACAAAATGTCTCAATTTCTCCACCTTTTTTTCTGTTATTCATTCCTTCAATTCGTTTGTTATTATCTAATATTTTTCTCTTCTTCTACTTCTTTTACTTCTTCTTCTTCTTTATTGAGGATTTAATCCCATTCACAATTTTACTTTCTTTTTTCCCCATTGTCATCCCTAAGACAAAAACAATTAAAGTCTCTCCTTCTGGTGTACTTATGATTCCTTTTTGTTTATATGTACGTATGCATATAGGGGGATTACTCAATAAGCTACAGCCATTGTAAGGAATGAGGAAAGGAAATAAACAGAATATCGTTGTTCGTAAAAGCCACAGTAAAGAAAATATCTTGAAAGTTGGAATAATATAACTATAATTAAAAGAAAGACCTATCATATATCATTTACAATGGGGGAAATC
>NC_090756.1:47853940-47878940 GCF_036898095.1 Palaemon carinicauda
ATATAAAAACTATAAAAACATCAAACAATAAATCAAGAAAAAGAGAAAAAAGATAGAATAATCTGCCCTCAGTGTTGGTATTATTATTATCATATTAATATTAATCATTTTATTAAACACAACGATAAATCTCTAACAAACTGCATAGAGGAATGAGTAATAAATAATATAAACCATTAAAAAGTGATAATACTCTATACAAATATATAGTACGAAGCTGTTCATATAATGCAGACCAAGATATTATCAGTCTCATAAATGTTGTAATGTTGCAATACTTGATTCATGTTTCAATTGCAACGTGACCTCTTGAATATGCGGGAAAAGGATTTTGAAATCGGAAAATTATATTGTGTTTCAAATTTCTTGTTAACGCTGATATGTTACTGTTATAAAACTTTGGATCTTCTATATCAATGTAATATGATATTCTGTAAAACCATGAAACGTATCTGTTTTAAAGAATGATAAAATGATATAGAATTTAACTGATATACGAGACCTTATATTCTCATGTTTTCTCTTCTTGATTTTCATTTGTAAAAAGACACGATCTCTTCCATCGTTTCCTTCAATTGCATCTATTTTATAGCCTTTTCTGTTGTGGTAATTTGCCATATCTTTTTAACTAAAAGCATTTTCAAAGGATCTTTTCTCCCGTTCGATTGGTTTCCAAGATTAATAATAATAATAATAATAATAAATAATAATAATAAAAATAATAATAATAATGAATTAAAGCTAAACACAAGAAAGCAAATGGTCCTTCAATACAAAATGGCCAGTAGAAAATGAACAAAGTTATACCAAGAAGAATTATGTAACGACATTATTTTTCCGCCTTATTATCTAGCATTATTCCAATCCATATGTTTCTCTTTGTCGTTAACACAATTTGGTCTTGTTAGAGAAAAGTTAAGTTAGGTTAGGTTGGGTCAGGTTGAGTTGGGTAAGGTTAGGGAGGGAGGGGCTAGGTTAGGTTGGGTCAGGTTTGGTTAGATTAGGTTAGGTTATGTTAGGTTGGATTGGTTGGGGTTAGATAGGATAGGTTGAATCAAGTTTAGATAGGTTTGATTAGTTAGGTTGTGTCGAGTTGCGTTAGGTAAGTTTCGGTTAGGTTGAATCAGGTTTGGTTAGGTTAGGTTGGGTCAGGTGTGATAGTGTTAGGCTAGGTTAAATTTGGTTTGGTTAGGTTAGACCGTTAGTATAATTAACTGATTGTTTTCAGGTTTTCTGGCATCTCAACATCTAAAGTCATCGACGCCGATAGGTTAGGTTAAGTTAGGTTAGGTCAGGTTGGGTTGGGTTAGGTTAGCTTTGGTTAAGTTAGGTTGGGTTAGGTTTGGTAAGGTTAGATCAACTTAGATTGGGCCAGGCTGGGTTAGGTAGGTTTAGTATCGTTTGAGATGAGTTTGGTTAGGTTAGGTTAAGTTAAGTTAGGTTGGGTTAGGTGAAGCTTGCTTCACTCTTAGAAAATTGTAAACAAAGTTATTTAGAATTTCATTTAAAAAATACTTTATATGAGAAACAATTTTAAAAAGAATGCCAGGGCAACAAGGATGTCAGGTCATATCATTAAACAATCTTATTAAATCAGTGAAGACGATTACTCTATCCTATGAACATTTTCATGAGTCACTGTCTAGAGGCTCAATATAACTATCACTACGAAGGAAGTGATTCAATACAGATTGATCTGGTTCCAGAAGAGTTAGATGATAAATATTGTTGAGAAAACAATATTCTGGTTTTGATTTTCCTCAGAGAAGTTGAGAAGTATCAAAGGAGTGAAATCATTTCAAATAGAAGGTTTTTGGATTAGTAGAGATATCAAATGTTTAAGGGTCTCTCATAAATGGCACAGACAAGGGACAGTGATATTACCCTAGTAGGCAGGACAATGTCCTAGAGACTGACCATATATACAGATGATCAGCGCCAAAGCCCATCTCCACCCAACCTAGCACCACGGAGGGCCAGGCAATGGATGCTGATGACTCAGCAGGTAAACCTATTTCCTCCCCCAAAGATCCTCATCCTCTGCTCACACTAAAGAAATTAACGAGTTTGAACGGTACTCGAACCCCGGTCCAACGATCGACAGGCAGGGAGGTTTCTAATAGGATTGAATCAGTGTAAGATTCTAATTTAACCTCATTTTTTGTGTCGGTGATTTCCTCCTTTTAAGAACATAGATCAGTTATAAAATCTTTCTTTGTGAAACTGAATCAGTTAAATATGCATAAAATAAGTATGTAATCTGTATAGAAATATTTCCTCATCATAATGAAGGTGTCAGTTCCCGGACGCTCCCTCCAAGTTTTCCAAATTATTAAAACTAATAAAAGAAGAAACATAGGTTGTAATTAACATAATAACATAAGGTGTTGGAAAAGAATTTATATTAATAATGTAATGATCAACTGATGAAATATAATGGACATAATGATGAATAATAAAATGAAAAATTACGATGAAAATTAATGAAATGGACAAAATTCATTATTAACACTCACCAAAATTAGTGCGATCACTGATGTCCATTTGGGCAAATCTGTCGTGTGAAATTGTAAAGTATTCATTAGAGGTAGTCTAGCCCTAGGCATCCATCAATATTTAAAGTGATATTCATTTAGCACTGGGACAAGGATCAATGCTTGACCACCTGACACTTACTTTACAAACCCCAACACTTACTTTACAAACACATGACACTTACTTTACAGACCTCTACCACTTACTTTACAAACACTACCAACAACACTTATATAAGGAGCAAGACTTTTTTTTTACCAAGATTCCTAACAACTCAAGAGAATAATGTGGATACCGTTTTCAATGGCACTATTCTCCCAGACTTCAATAGTAAAAAAACCCTAAGGAAAGTATTAATAGCAGAAGGAAAAGCTTCATAATCAAAATCGAAAACTTTCGAAAAATTTCAAAATCTACCAAACATTTCCCATAGAAACTTCCAACACTCAAGTTCCCTTTTTTTGCTTATTTTCTATTTCTCTATAGTTGTATTATCACCAAAATAACTCCCATGCTTTCCTCTTATCGTGAATAAATTGTGAAGGCCCAACGCATAATAATAATCCAAAATTGAATCCAAAATTGAATTCAAAATGTGAGAATGATAGCGACCGACACGTGGAAGATTTGCTTTGTTTACGAAGATCCCGATCAGCTGATGATGTAGAGCGACGCTGATTGGTGGAAATTGTTGTGACGTCACAAGTATTATTCTAGAATGAAATATTTCAAAAGGAAAGATCGTTTAATTGACATTGGTCTGGATATGGCATATTCCTACTCCAAATTATATTCCGATCTAGGCGAATAATGAAACACGATAACGGACAGTGTCAATAGATCTTTAAATAGAGTGACTTTGCCTAATTTTCCAACCATTCTGGAGATGATGCATAGCATGTTACTTGAGTGAATTGTCCTAAAATGACTTTTGTCCTGGTATCATTTGCCAAAGAACCTCTTTGGGCAACACATTAACACAAAGAGACAGATATACCACAGATTTTTTTTTTCTAGAAATACCGAACACAATGAGCCCAACGAAAAGAACAAAAATTGACAAAGAGCATTAGCAACTAGGCTTGAAACAAATTAGAATATATGTAAGACAAAGGTGACAGTTTGCCAACTAAAATTGACAAAGGACAGTAGAAACTAGATTTAAAACGAAATTGTGATAACCTATATGTAATACCAAGGAGACACAGTTTACCAACCTAAATTGACAAAGAACATTAGAAACAAGTCTTATATATATATATATATATATATATATATATATATATATATATATATATATATATATATATATATATATATATATATGTAAGACAAAGGTGACACAGTGTGCCAACTAAATTTGACAAAGATCATTAGAAACTAAACTTGAAACAGAAATAAGATATATGTAAGACAAAGGTGACACAATGTGCCAACTAAATTTGTCAAAGAACATTAGAAACTAGTAGTGAAACAGAAAAAAAATATATATAAGACAAAGGTGACACAGTGGGCCAACTAAATTTGACAAGGAATATTAGAAACTAGTCCTGAAACATAAAAAAATATATGTAAGACAAAGGTGACAAAGTGGGCCAACTAAATTTGACAAAGAACATTAGAAACTAGTCTTGAAACAGAAATTAAATATATGTAAGACAAAGGTGACACAGTGTGCCAACTAAATCTGACAAAGAACATTAAAAACTAATCTTGAAACATAAATAAAATATATGTAAGGCAAAGGTGACACAGTGTTCCAACTAAAATTTGACAAAGATCATCAGATACTAGTTTTGAAACAGAAATAAAATATATGTAAGACAAAGGTAATAAAGTGTGCCAACTAAATTTGACCAAGAATATTAAAAACTAGTCTTGAAACAAAAATAAAATATATGTAAGACAATTGTGACACAGTGTGCCAACTAAATTTGACAAAGATCATTAGAAACTAGTCTTGAAACAGAAATAAAATATATGTAAGACAAAGGTGACACAGTGTGCCAACTAAATCTGACAAAGATCATTAGAAATTTAGTCTTGAAACATAAATAAAATATATGTAAGGCTAAGGTGACACAGTTTGCCAACTAAAATTTGACAAAGATCTTCTGATACTAGTTTTGAAACAAAAATAAAATATATGTAAGACAAAGGTAATAAAGTGTGCCAACTAAATTTGACAAAAAATATTAAAAACTAGTCTTGAAACAAAAATAAAATATATGTAAGACAATGGTGACACAGTTAGCCAACTAAATTTGACAAAGATCATTAGAAACTAGTTTTGAAACAGATATAAAACATATTTAAGACAAAGGTGACACAGTGGGCCAACTAAATTTGACAAGGAATATTAGAAACTAGTCCTGAAACATAAAATAATATATGTAAGACAAAGGTGACAAAGTTGGCCAACTAAATTTAACAAAGAACATTAGAAACTAGTCTTGAAACAGAAATAAAATATATGTAAGGCAAAGGTGACACAGTGTGCCAACTAAATCTGACAAAGAACATTAGAAACTAGTCTTGAAAAAGAAATAAAATATATGTAGGACAAAGGTATAAAATGTGCCAACTAAATCTGACAAAGAACATTAGAAACTAGTCTTGAAACAGAAATAAAGTATATGTAAGCAAAGGTGACAGTGTGCCAACTAAAATTTGACAAAGATCATTAGATACTAGTCTTGAAACATAAATAAAATATATGTAAGACAAAGGTGACACATTGTGACAACTAAATTTGACAAAGAATATTATAAACTAGTCTTGAAACAAAAATAAAATATATGTAAGACAAAGGTGACACAATGTGCCAAGTAAATTTGACATAGATCATTAGAAACTAGTCTTGAAACAAAAAAAAAATATTTAAGACAAAGGTGACAGTGTGCCAACTAAATTTGACAAAGATCATTAGCAATGTCTTGAAACTAAAATAAAATATATGTAAGACAAAGCTGACACAGTGTACCAACTAAATTTGACAAAGAACAATAGAAACTAGTTTTGAAACAGAAATAAAATATATGTAAGAGAAAGGTGATAAAGTGTGCCAACTAAATTTGACAGAGATCATTAGAAACTAGTCTTGAAACAAAAGTAAAATATATGTAAAACAATGGTGATACAGTGTGCCAACTAAATTTGACAAAGATCTTTAGAAATTAGTCTTGAAACAGAAATAAAATATATATAAGACAAAGGTGACACAGTGTGCCAACTAAATTTGACAAAGAACAATAGAAACTAGTCTTGAAACAGAAATAAAATATATGTAAGACAAAGGTGACATAGTGTGCCAACTAAATTTGACAAAGATAATTAGACACTAGTCTTGAAACAAAAGTAAAATATATGTAAGACAAAGGTGACACAGTGTGCCAACTAAATTTGACAAAGATCATTAGAAACTAGTTTTGAAACAAAAATAAAATATATATAAGACAAAGGTGACACAGTGGGCCAACTAAATTTGACACAGATCATTAGATACTAGTCTTGAAACAGATATTAAATATATGTAAGACAAACGTGAAACAGTGTGCCAACTAAATTTGACAAAGAACAATAGAAACTAGTCTTGAAACAGAAATAAAATATATATAAGAGAAAGGTGACACATTGTGCCAACTAAATTTGAAACAGAACAATAGAAACTAGTCTTGAAAGAGAAATAAAATATATGTAAGACAAAGGTGTCATAGTGGGCCAACCAAATTTGACAGAGATTATTAGAAACTAGTCTTGAAACAAAAGTAAAATATATGTAAGACAAAGGTGACACAGTGTGCCAACTAAATTTGATAAAGATCTTTAGAAATTAGTCTTGAAGCAGAAATTTAATATATGTAAGACAAAGGTGATATAGTGTGCCAACTAAATCTGACAAAGAACATTAGAAACTAATCCTAAAACATAAATAAAATATATGTAAGGCAAAGGTGACACACTGTGCCAACTAAAATTTGAGAAAGATCGTCACATACTAGTTTTGAAACAGAAATAAAAAATATATAAGACAAAGGTGACACAGTGCTAACTAAATTTGACAAAGATCATTAAAAAACTAGTCTTGAATTCAGAAATAAAATATATATAAGACAAAGGTGACACAGAGGGCCACCTAAATTTGACAAAGAACATTAAAACTAGTCTTGAAACAGAAATAAGATATATAAATAAGACAAAGGTGACAAAATGTGCCAACTAAATCTGACAAAGATCATTAGAAACTAGTCTTGAAACAGAAATAAATAATATGTGAGGCAAAGGTGACACAATGTGCCAACTAAAATTTGACAAAGATCATTAGAAACTAGTCTTGAAACAGAAATATAATATATGTAAGACAGAGGTGACACAGTGGGCCATCTAAATTTGACAAAGAACATTAGAAACTAGTCTTGAAACAGAAATAAAATATATTCAAAACAAAGGTGACACAGTGTGCCAACTAAATCTGACAAAGATCATTAGAAACTAGTCTTGAAGGAGAAATAAAATATATGTAAGACAAAGGTGACACAGTGTGCCAACTAAATCTGACAAAGATCATTACAAACTAGTCTTGAAAGAGAAATAAAAAATATGTAAGACATAGGTGACACAGTGTGCCAACTAAAATTTGACAAAGAATATCAGAAACTAGTCTTGAAACAGGAATACAATATATGTAAGACAAAGGTGACACAGTGTGCCAACTAAATCTCACAAATAACATTAGAAACTAGTTTGGAAACATAAATAAAATTATGCAAGGCAAAGGTGACACAATGTGCCAACTAAAATTTGACAAAGAATATTAGAAACTAGTCTTGAAACAGAAATAAAATATATGTAAAACAAAGGTGACACAGTGGGCCAACTAAATTTGACAAAGAACATTAGAAACTAGTCTTGAAACAGAAATAAAATATATGTAGGGCAAAGGTGACACAATGTGCCAACTAAAATTTGACAAAGAATACCAGAACCTAGTCTTGAAACAGAAATAAAATATATGTAAGACAAAGGTGACACACTGTGCCAACTAAATCTGACAAAAATCATTAGGAACTAGTCTTAAAAGAGAAATAAAATATATGTAAGACAAAGGTGACACAGTGTGCCAACAAAATCTGACAAAGAACATTAGAAACTAGTCTTGAAACAGAAATAAAATATATGTAAGACAAAGGTGACACAGTGGGCCAACTAATTTTGACAAAGAACATTAGAAACTAGTCTTGAAACAGAAATAAGATATATATAAGACAAAGGTGACAAAATGTGCCAACTGAATCTGACAAAGAACATTAGAAACTATTCTTGAAACAGAAATGAAGTATATGTAAGACAAAGGTGACACAATGTGCCAAGTAAATTTGACATAGATCATTAGATACTAGTCTTGAAACAGAAATAAAATATATGTAAGGCAAAGGTGACACAGTGTGCCAACTAAATCTGACAAAGAACATTAGAAACTAGTCTTGAAACAGAAATAAAATATATGTAAGACAAAGGTGATGAAATGTGCCAACTAAATCTGACAAAGAACATTAGAAACTAGTCTTGAAACAGAAATAAAGTATATGTAAGACAAAGGTGACAGTGTGCCAACTAAAATTTGACAAAGATCATTAGATACTAGTCTTGAAACATACATAAAATATATGTAAGACAAAGGTGACACATTGTGACAACTAAATTTGACAAAGAATATTATAAACTAATCTTGAAACAAAAATAAAATATATGTAAGACAAAGGTGACACAATGTGCCAAGTAAATTTGACATAGATCATTAGAAACTAGTCTTGAAAAAAAATAAAATATGTGTAAGACAAAGTTGAGAGTGTGCCAACTAAATTTGACAACGATCATTGGAAATAAGTCTTGAAACAAAAATAAAATATATGTAAGACAAAGGTGACACAGTGTGCCAACTAAATTTGACAAAGATCTTTATAAATTAGTCTTGAAACAGAAATAAAATATATGTATGACAAAAGTGACACAGTGTGCCAACGAAATTTGACAAAGAACAATAGAAACTAGTCTTGAAACAGAAATAAAATATATGTAAGACAAAGGTGACATAGTGTGCACACTAAATTTGACAAAGATCATTAGAAACTAGTCTTGAAACAAAAGTAAAATATTTGTAAGACAATGGTGACACAGTGTGCCAACTAAATTTGACAAAGATCTTTGAAAATTAGTCTTGAAACAGAAATAAAATATATGTAAGACAAAGGTGACACAGTGTGCCAACTAAATTTGAAAAAGAACAATGGAAACTAGTCTTGAAACAGAAATAAAATATATGTTAGACAAAGGTGATATAGTGTGCCATCTAAATTTGACAAAGATCATTAGAAACTAGTCTTGAAACAGAAAAAAAATATATGTAAGACAAAGGTGACACAGTGTGCCAACTAAATATGACAAAGATCATTAGAAACTAGTTTTGAAACAAAAATAAAATATATATAAGACAAAGGTGACACAGTGGGCCAACTAAATTTGACAAAGATCATTAGATACTAGTCTTGAAACAGAAATGAAATATATGTAAGACAAAGGTGACACAGTGTGACAAATAAATTTGACAAAGAACAATAGAAACTAGTCTTGAAATAGAAATAAAATATATGTAAGACAAAGGTGACACAGTGTGCCAACTAAATTTGACAAAGAACAATAGAAACTAGTCTTGAAACAGAAAAAAAATATATGTAAGACAATGGTGTCATAGTGTGCCAACCAATTTTGACAGAGATCATTAGAATCTAGTCTTGAAACAAAAGTAAAATATATGTAAGACAAAGGTGACAGTGTGCCAACTAAATTTGACAAAGAACAATAGAAACTAGTCTTGAAACAGAAATAAAATATATGTAAGACAAAGGTGACACAGTGTGCCAACTAAATTTGACAAAGAACAATAGAAACTAGTCTTGAAACAGAAATAAAATATATGTAAGACAAAGGTGACATATTGTGCCAACTAAATTTGACAAAGATCATTAGAAACTAGTCTTGAAACAAAAGTAAAATATATGTAAGACAATGGTGACACAGTGTGCCAACTAAATTTGACAAAGATCTTTAGAAATTAGTCTTGAAACAGAAATAAAATATATGTAAGACAAAGGTGCCACAGTGTGCCAACTAAATTTGACAAAGAACAATAGAAACTAGTCTTGAAAAAGAAATAAAATATATGTAAGACAAAGGTGACATAGTGTGCCATCTAAATTTGACAAAGATCATTAGGAACTAGTCTTGAAACAAAAGTAAAATATATGTAAGACAAAGGTGACACAGTGTGCCAACTAAATATGACAAAGATCATTAGAAACTAGTTTTGAAACAATAATAAAATATATATTAGACAAAGGTGACACAGTGGGCCAACTAAATTTCACAAAGATCATTAGATACTAGTCTTGAAACAGAAATAAAATATATGTAAGACAAAGGTGACACAGTGTGCCAAATAAATTTGAAAAAGAACAATAGAAACTAGTCTTGAAATAGAAATAAAATATATGTAAGACAAAGGTGACAGAGTGTGCCAACTAAATTTGACAAAGAACAATAGAAACTAGTCTTGAAACAGAAAAAAAATATATGTAAGACAATGGTGTCATAGTGTGCCAACCAATTTTGACAGAGATCATTAGAATCTAGTCTTGAAACAAAAGTAAAATATATGTAAGACAAAGGTGACAGTGTGCCAACTAAATTTGACAAAGAACAATAGAAACTAGTCTTGAAACAGAAATAAAATATATGTAAGACAAAGGTGACACAGTGTGCCAACTAAATTTGACAAAGAACAATAGAAACTAGTCTTGAAACAGAAATAAAATATATGTAAGACAAAGGTGACATAGTGTGCCAACTAAATTTGACAAAGATCATTAGAAACTAGTCTTGAAACAAAAGTAAAATATATGTAAGACAATGGTGACACAGTGTGCCAACTAAATTTGACAAAGATCTTTAGAAATTAGTCTTGAAACAGAAATAAAATATATGTAAGACAAAGGTGCCACAGTGTGCCAACTAAATTTGACAAAGAACAATAGAAACTAGTCTTGAAACAGAAATAAAATATATGTAAGACAAAGGTGACATAGTGTGCCATCTAAATTTGACAAAGATCATTAGGAACTAGTCTTGAAACAAAAGTAAAATATATGTAAGACAAAGGTGACACAGTGTGCCAACTAAATATGACAAAGATCATTAGAAACTAGTTTTGAAACAATAATAAAATATATATTAGACAAAGGTGACACAGTGGGCCAACTAAATTTCACAAAGATCATTAGATACTAGTCTTGAAACAGAAATAAAATATATGTAAGACAAAGGTGACACAGTGTGCCAAATAAATTTGACAAAGAACAATAGAAACTAGTCTTGAAATAGAAATAAAATATATGTAAGACAAAGGTGACAGAGTGTGCCAACTAAATTTGACAAAGAACAATAGAAACTAGTCTTGAAACAGAAAAAAAATATATGTAAGACAATGGTGTCATAGTGTGCCAACCAAATTTGACAGAGATCATTAGAATCTAGTCTTGAAACAAAAGTAAAATATATGTAAGACAAAGGTGACACAGTGTGCCAACTAAATTTGACAAAGAACATTAGAAACTAGTCTTGAAACAGAAATAAAATATATGTAAGACAAAGGTGACACAGTGTCCCAACTAAATTTGACAAAGAACAATAGAAACTAGTCTTGAAACAGAAAAAAAATATATGTAAGACAAAGGTGTCATAGTGTGCCAACCAAATTTGACAAAGATCATTAGAAACTAGTCTTGAAACAAAAGTAAAATATATGTAAGACAAAGGTGACACAGTGTGCCAACTAAATTTGACAAAGAACAATAGAAACTAGTCTTGAAACAAAAATAGAATATATGTAAGACAAAGGTGACACAGTGTGCCAACTAAATTTGACAAAGATCTTTAGAAATTGGTCTTGAAACAGAAATAAAATATATGTAAGACAAAGGTGACACAATGTGCCAACTAAATTTGACAAAGATCATTAAAAACTAGTCTTGAAACAAAAGTAAGATATATGTAAGACAAAGGTGACACAGTGGGCCAACTAAAATTGACAAAGAATATTAGAAACTAGTCTTGAAACTAAAATAAATTATATGTAAGACAAAGGTGACACAGTGTGCCAACTAAAATTGAAAAAGGGCAGTAGAAACCTGTCCTGAATTCATAATAAACAACACGTAAGACAAAGTTGACACAGAATCAGCAAACACTGCTTATGAACCCAAATATAAATGCTGTGTCACTTAAGAATACCATGGTCCTGAACCCTAATTTACAGTGGGCTCCATTCATCCCGGTACACTTCTCTGGAAGCTAAGGAAACATCAGTGTACCGGGATGAATTAATCCAACTGTACCACCTTACTATGAAGAGACCTCATATTCGAAGCAGAGGTTATGATAGTTATTGATCAAATGGATTGCCTTGCAAATTGCAATCAGCTCTTTTGAGAAAAGATATAAATTCTCAGGCTCCACTATTGCTGTTGATAATAATAATAATAATAATAATAATAATAATAATAATAATAATAATAATAATAATAATAATAATAATAATAATAATAATAATAATAAGGATTATGAGGATAATAATGACAAAAATTAAAAGTGAACTTAATGACAATGAAAGATTATAAAGAAAATTAAAAAAGTATAAAAAAGATGAAAATGAAAAAGATATAATCAAGTTTTAATTGAAAAAAATTATAACAAATTAAGATAAAAGGAAACGTGGTCAGAAACGGTTAATAAGAGAAATTTGAATGTGGTATCTCAATGAAAATTCCTTCACAAACCAGAAAAGACAAAGAGCCATTCCTTGAATTCTGGAGAAACATAAGATATATGAAGCTTCTTGACTTTAAAAACAAATATGTTTGTGATTCATTAAATAAAAGAAATAAAAGTAATTAAAAGAGGGGAGAATCGGACATTTTTTTCTGATTTCCACAAAATACAAGATAAAAAAATCGGACAAGATTTTTCTTCCTTAAACCCGGGAAAACAAAAGATATTTGATGAGTCTCAGTTCTGAAAAAAGAGAATGTTTGTGGTTCATTAATTCGAAAAACAAAGTCTGATTAAACGAGAAAAAAATTCATTAAACATAAAAATGAAGTGTTCTAATAACTCCAGAGAGGGGAAGGTTATTGAAAGAAATAGACGAATTGAAGGAATATTTCTGCTAATTGTATTTAATCATTGTTTCAACCTTTTTAATCTGAAGAAAAACTACTTTTTTTTTCTTTCAGACCACAAAAAAATAATTCAATATAAACCTCCATTCGGTATTTGAAATTTTGAAAATCCTCCTATTTTACAAGAAAATAAATTTTAAATTCTGAAAATCGTCTTTAAAAAAAAAAAAATAAAAATATATCTATTTGGAAAAAAATGAAATTTTGAAAATCGTCTTACTTTCGAAAGAAATTGATATTTGACCCCATTATTGCAATCTCGTTTTTCAGGGTTGAGTAAAGACTTTACCTTTCCGATAGTAGATTAAAACCTCTGGGGATTTCGATTGAAAATAAAATTCAGAGAAAATTCTGTTTGGAATTTAAAACTCTATTGACTTTCTTAGCCTCAGTTTGATTTCTAAACCTTTTGAAAATACGACAAAAAAATTCACAAGAGACAAAATTGATCTTCTCAAGTCCCTTTTCAATATCTTCCAAATCCAATTATATTTATGAAAATCTGAAAGTGTCGTAATTGTTAAAGAACTTTACAGCTATAGTACATATATAACCATAAATGGATGCATATACTCAGGCCTATATGCGTTATAAATGTTTAAAAGTTTAAAGGTCGCTTGTAAATGGCAGAGACAAGGGTCAGTGACAATGCCCTAAAGACTGACCTTATATCCATATGATCAGCACGTAAGCCCCCTCTCCATCAATCTAGGACCAGGGAGGTCCGGGAAATGGCTGCTGATGACTCAACAGGTAGCCCAATAGTCTCCCCAAAAACTCACGTTCTTAGTTCACAAGGATGGCGAGGTTGCAGACAATACAAGAAACTATCGAGCTTAAGCGGGTCTCGAACTCAAGTCCAGCAGATTTCTAGGAAGGGACATTTCAGATAGGCTACCACGAGTCCTGATCGAGCACAAAAAGGAGAAACGGGAAGAGCAGAGTCAGACAACAAAACCTAAACAAGTCTATCCACCAATTAATACAATTAACAAAGTTTGAAAAAATAAAGCAGTTCAAACCTTTGATGCTGAACATTTTAATTAGTCATGACAAGCAGACACAAATACTATATAACAAGATCCCACTAGACATCCGAAGGAAGAAACCGATGACTTTCTTATTTTCTAAGTGCTTCCATAATGTGGATTTGACAATTAATTCGAAATACATTCTGTGATAATCTAATTACCTAAGAATGTATACGACAAACTGATCTTGTAGGTCCTTGTGATAGGATAATAGCCCTTAAAGTAGAACTAAACAAAAGGTCTTCTGAGAAAATTTGATAAACTAGAACTGAAAGTGGCCTATTGCGATATTTCAAAAGCTCTGCTGTACGAAACAAAGGAGATCCCCTCTTAAAGGCTGTTTTTGAGCATAAATATAAAATTTATCAAAATAATGAAAGGCTTTGAACTATGAGACTATGAGTAACTAACAGAGTACACTTTCCAGAAATGCATAAAGGCAAGGTTCATTCCACATAAGCCCAAACACCAGTCTTCCAAAAACTTTTATTTTTCAAGTGACCCTAAAAACGTCTAAATCACCATTTTTTCAAGTGACCCTAAACATTTCAAAATCTCTGATTTTAAATGTGACCTTAATAATTTCAAAATCTGAATTTTTCAAGTGACCCTAAAAACTTCAAAATCTCATTTAACCCTAAATAACCTTAAAAACTGTTTTTTTTTTTTTTTTCATATGGCCCTGAAAACTTTGGTCCTAATGAAAAATATTCAAAAAGTTATCAAAGATTTCAGATTAGTAATGATTTGCCAGATATTTGAATAATTTGTCTTTTTTTTTTTTAAAGAGGAAGTACAATGAACACTAAACGGAATGATCGAAGCGAAGATCTGTTATCTTAATAAAACTTTTAAATTCAATTACAAAAAAAATACTGCTTTTGTACTAAGGGCTTCCACTGTCTTAGGTTAGAGTTCTCTTGCCTAAGGGACACTTTTCTATCTGTTTCCTTATTTCCTTTTCTCACTGAGGTATTTTCCCTGTTGAAGCCCTTGGATTGTAGCTTACCTAGAAATAATAATAAATTCTACAAATCAAAGAAAAAAGAATTGAAGGAGAAGTATTTCCGGATCCCCTTCCAGATGAACTTTAATGAACTAATTTGAGATTGACTTCATCTCCTCCGCCTATCCCATACGTCACTAGATGAGAAGGAATTAGAAGTATTTCACTTATCAGAGATTTCCAATTACTCTTTCTTCTTTCTTTCAGCTTCAAAGAATTGGAAAGAAATACATTAAATTCAATAAACATTATCTGAAGAAATTCAGTTTTTCCCAGTTAATCTTACAGCTAAAGAATATGGACAATTATCTTCTCATGAATTTTGAAAAGCTTACTAGAAGAATAAAGGAAGACTTTTTTTTTCTTTTTTTTTTTGCCAACTGGAAACGTCCCAGCATGGTGTTATGCTGATCTCGTGTTCGAGACCGATTAGGGATGTGGGGGGGCTTGGAGTCTATAGGTCACCCGCTAAGTCATCAGCAGCCATTCTTGAGGATAGGATTTGGGTGGTGATCATGTGTATAAATAGTCAGTCTCTAGGGCAGTGATTCTTAAACTGGGTGGTGTGGCACCCTAGGGTGCCATAGACAGCGCCTAGGGGTGCCGCAAAATTATCATGAGTTTTGTCTTGGCTAAATCGTCTTAGTGAACATTTGAAAAAAAAGTTTTCAAAAGTCTTCATATTATTATCAGTGTTGGTAGGAAGTTACATGCTCTAACATTTCTCGCAAGTAGAGGTTGATATTTCCTCTTCTATACTTGTACAATGCAACAATAACAACTACTACTACTACTGCTACTGCTACTGCTATTACTACTACTATTACTACTACTACTACTACTGCTAATAATTATAGTAACAGTAATAATAAATAATAATAATATAACAACAACAACAATAACAACAACAAAAATAGTAATAATAAAGTGTAACAGTCGACTCTGTTCATACTCACATTTTCTTTGTTTATACTCGTTGCCCGTCCGATACGTGTTCAAATCTCGTCGGCTTTGTATAACCCCAGTTTTCCACTCCCGAGTCAGTGAGGCATAATACCTCAAGGCAAAAGTCTTTTGCTGTTTCTGGGGTTATATTACAGTTGTTTCGAACAGTATCGTGCTTCTAACATACCGTACGATTGATAAGTTTGTCATTAAGAAGAGAAGACACGAAGTTAGTGGTGAGGGTGAAGAAAGGGACGAAAGTGGGTTTGTGAGCGAAAAGGATTTGGCCATTCCAACAACAAGTAAATCAACTTAAAAAAAAAAAAGGCAAGAAAAATCGCTCCTACTATTTAAGTTTTGGATTCTTCTGGTGTGGTGATGAAGTTACTCCCATGCCTTTATGTGTTACTTGTGGTGATAAATTAGCTAATGAAGCAATGGTACCCAGTAAATTAAAGAGGCATTTAACTGTGAAACATGATCATCTTGCTAATAAGCCTCGGTCCTACTTTGAAGGACTTCTAAGTGAGCAAAAACAACAGAGTGCGATGCTTTCTAAGAAAGTCAAAGTTGCTGATAAAGCACAAAAGGCCAGTTACTTAGTTGCAGAGTTAGTTGTTAAAAGCATGAAACCTCATACAATAGCAGAGACTCTGATTCTACCTGCATGTACTGCCATAGTAAAAACAAAATGTTTGGAAGTGAAGCAGAAAAAGAAGTGAGGAAAATTCCCGTTTCGGATAGTACCATTAGCAGACGGATTCATGATATGTCAGCAGACATAGAGGAAACTGTATGTACATCTGTGAAGGAAAGTGAAATGTTTGCACTTCAGGTAGATGAGTCCACAGGCATTGGAGGTATGGCTCAATTACTGGTATTCGTTCGGTACATTCATGATGTTAAAATAGTGAACCAATTCTTTTGTTGTAAAGAACTTAAGGAAACTACAACAGGCAATGATATTTTCTCTACATTAAGTGAGTACTTAAAATCAGTTGGTTTGACCTGGCAATCGTGTGTTGGGATTTGTACAGATGGGGCACCTGCCATGATTGCCTCAATTAAAGGATTTGTGTCATTAGTGAAGAGAGAAAACACCAGTGCAATAACAACACATTGCTTTCTTCATCGTGAAGCGCTGGTTGCAAAGACAATTAGCAATGATTTAAAATCTGTACTGGAAAAAGTTGTAAAAAATGGTGAACTCTATAAAAAGTCGACTGCTGAAGTCTCGTCTGTTTACTAAGCTGTGCGAAGAGCTTGAGGCAAAACATTTGAACCTTCTTCTACATACGGAAGCACGATGGCTGTCCAGAGGGAAAGTATTGTCACGAGTATGCGAACTGAAGGAAGAGATGCTTACTTTTTTCACTCTTGAACAACAAGAGGAATTCTGTGATTTACTGGCAAATGACACTTGGTGTGAAAATTGTCTTACTTAGCTGACATCTTTGAACTTTTAAACAAGGTAAATGCCAGCATGCAAGGAAAATCAGAAAATGTTTTATCTTCCACTGATAAAATTGAAGAGCTGAAAGAAAAACTGAAACTCTGGGGTGGCAAAGTAAAAGAAGGCAATTTGGACATGTTCTCACATGTTGTAGTAGCAGCAAACAGTGGTGAGATAATACCCATTATTTCTGAGCATCTTGCAGTACTGGAAAAACAACTTCAGCACTATTTCCTGGATGTATGCACTAAAAACTATGAATGGATAAGAAACCCATTTGTTGCATCTATATCTACCCTATCCCAGCTTACCCTTATGGAATAAAAGCAGTTAGTAGAATTGCGTCATGATCGTGATATAGTTATTGCACATGCAGCTGCCTCTTGACGAATTCTGGGTTCAGATCAAGACTAAGTATACTCATGTTGCCAAAAAAGCTCTGGTAATGTTAATCCAGTTCTCTACTTCTTACCAATGTGAGTTGGGGTTTTCTGCTCTAACTAACATTAAAACTAACAAAAGGGAAAGGCTGGAAACTCTTGAGGATTAAATGAGAGTATGTTTGTCCACCATTCAACCCAATGTGAAACGGATCTGTCAGACACATCAAGCACACACATCTCACCAAAATAGGTGTTTTTGTTTTGTTTTGTTTTCTTTTTTTTTTGTGCTTTAAGGAAACCCGTATATTTCTATACAGTAATTTAGTTTTTTTTTAAGAATTTGAGGAAAAAAATTACTTTAGTTTAACCTGTATTTTATCACTGCAATTTTCTGTGAATAAAAAAATAAAAAGACTAAAAGTTTTTTTTTATAACTGATGGTACTCTAAACAAAAGTTTACTGCATGTCTCCTATACTTATATAAATTGTATTGCTATGTATGCTCGCTTATATATTTGCAATTTTTACATTGTGACTATGCTGTAAGATGCAGTAAGTAACAGAGACGATGAATGAATATGCCAAATACAATTTATTAAAAGAAATTTTACAAATGATAATATATTCATATATGCCACGTTTTGCTCATGTGTGTTTATTTGGTACATGCAGCATATATATTTCTGTATTTGAAGGAAGGGGATAACGACCCCTTAGTAAACAACCATGAAATATAGTTATTATGTCCTGAGTGTCTGCAATTATGGAGAAAATTACTGTTAAAAGATAATACTTATGCATACTAAAATCTATTCGAATAATCCATTCATATGAAGATCGCTACAACCCTTGTTGGAAAAGCAGAATGCTACAAGCTTAAGGGCCCCAATAGGAGAAAATAGCCCAATAAGGAAAGGAAATAATGAATAAGATAAACTACATTTATGTTATTCAAATAGGACAAAATTTTATGTTCAATTTGCTTTAATTTACTTAGGACAATTTGATGGTCATTCGTATTAAATGAAACTCACCATTTTTAATTTTCTTAACAAAATAGATACAACGATATTAAAAAAAGTATCACATATCACCTGCTTCGATATGATCCTAGGTCAGGTAGGGTTATAATTCCTTGCACCTTATAACTATAAATATCAGGATTAGCCAGAAAACTACTGTTGATAAACGTGACATCCAGAAAATATGAGGATATTCAGATTTCGTTATATAAGTCTACAGTGCTCTAAGGATATTATTAGTTTTGCTTTTATATTAAGTCGGTTGATCAATTCTTTAGTTTTCTGTTCTTTGGTCGATGGCGCAGATCACCCAGTCATTATTATTATTATTATAATTATTATTATTATTATTATTATTATTATTATTATTATTATTATTATTATTATTATTATTATTATTATTATCATCGAAGCTAGAGTCCTAGTTAGAAAAGCAACGTGGTTAAGCCTAAGGGCCCCAACAGGGAAAAATAGCCCTGTGAAGAAAGGAAAGAAGGAAATATATAAACTAAAAGAGAATTAATGAACACAAATTAAATAGTTGAAGAAAAATAACCACATTAAATTAGATCTTCCATATATGAACTATAAATCTTCAAAAAACAAGAGGAAGAGAAATAAGATAGAATAGTGTGCCCGAGTGTACCCTCAAGCAAGAAAAGCATAGGTGGAAGGTTTATAATACTAAAGTGTGTTTATTTTCATTTATATTGTTTTAAACTGGGCTTCTGATACCTTTCATCTTAGGGACTAATTCCAACCCCTTGTTTATCTTTGGGTACATATCATTTTGACCCTATATTTTCATGTAAAGCAAATGGGACGTGAACTTCAACATACATTTCTCCAGCTTTCAATGTTATTCTTCAGAGTATGATCTTAATATCTCTCGGGAATATTAGGTTTCGTAAGATGAAGTGTTATTGCTGAAATTTCCTTTATATAAAAAAATTTCTTAATTATGAATAGGAATATTTTAGGTTTAGAAGTCATTGAATGCTATAACTAACATAATTTGATATTCATTAGCAACAGTTTCCCTTTCTGAGTAGAGATGCCTTAGCATGGTGAAAGGGTTTGTGTATCACCAAGATCAGCAAAGCTGTACTAGTTAGAGCTACCCATACTAAGTCGGTTTGCTGTGAGCGATCAGAGAAAAAAACTCTCACCATCACTAATCCGCGGTGGACAGCGTTCTGCTGAAAACTGGCCAAACCCCAGACATGAATAAGGACATGTCTGAGCCTTTGTCCAGCAATGGACCAGAAACGTTTTTATTTTTTATTTTTATTTTTTTTTGGCTGTTGTAACTAATATAGTAGGGAATGCCACCAATATTTCCTTCTACAGTTCACCTTAATGAAAACCTAACTATTTGGTCCTAGTCTTCTCTGAGCCTTTGTTTTTTCTTTAATTATTTGTGGATTTTATGATACCCACAAGAACTAAGTTAATTTTTATTGCAGTAATATCTAATTATGCTTTTATAATTAGCAGACTATCGGAAAAGTTCGTATATAGACCTCGCCAATTAAGTCTGATACAGAAATGAAAACAGAGAGTTTCTATAAACATAAAGTATCTCTTACACTTATCTGAATGAAACAAGAAAGTCATTCAAAATAAGTGGTAAGAAAAATCTAACCTCTCAACTGTTTTTCACCTGATTACGGAGGTTGATAACAGTTCATCAAGAAAGTTAAAACTTTTGTATTTCTATTTTCTTGAAGGATAAATATTTCCACTTAAGGCGGACAGTTTTAAACAGCCTCATCTCGAAGCGAAATTCCAGAATATTTTGGTAGTTGTGGCGTCCCTTCTGTGGCTCCATCCAGCACACCATAACTCCAGTACTTTACTTCCTGCGAACGTGGAAGAGAGAGAGAGAGAGAGAGAGAGAGAGAGAGAGAGAGAGAGAGAGAGAGAGAGAGAGAGAGAGAAGAGTCAACATGTAGTCGTTTGAGAATTGATATAGCATTGCTGATGAACCGTATTAGAGCCTATTAAAAGTGTTTTAATAATTTATATTGCTTATCAAAGAGTTTTGTACCCCGACTACCAAAGTCATTTGCCTAATGACCAATTTACAAGTAGTTAATGAACTCTTCAAGTATTTGTTAACGGCTTACAAATACATTACATGTTTGATCTATAACAATTTTCAATAGTAAGTTTGAATATGTTTTATAACTTATTCATAATTACATTTCCTAAATATTATTTCCTTTCACGTCTATTTTCAGAGCATTTAGGGACAGATTACCTGATTTTAGTCATTTGTAATCATTATACATAAAGTTATTCATATATTGAGACTTTGAAAGACCTGGGATTTTAAAAATCATTTTGAAAATGACATTTAGACTCCTGCAATGCTAATGATATTAAATGGGTATTGCAAGTAAATTGCAATTTTTTTCATTTACATTGGTATTAAGAGCCCAAATTTACCTAAAAAAAATTACAGTTTTGAATATGAAAAAACATATATAATAAAAATTGTAATTTGTTTTCAGTTTTGATTTATTTAGCTGAAAAAACCATTATCTTGAAAATTATGATTTCATATATGACATGTTTAAGGCTTCTGTCTGTCTGTCTGTCTGCCTGTCTGTCTGTAATTCAAAAAGTATTCTAGATTGGAGACAAAGAGAATTATTTAAAAGATATGAACTAATAAAATTATATATCTTACCTGATAAGAATGACTTTTACCTCATTCTAGAGAACATAAATGAGTATGACCAAGACGGAATAAAAAATTTCTTACAACTTCATTTACAAAACTCATCAAGAAAAGAATTTCTTCCGGGTTTAAAATTTATGATGTTGACGTCTAAAAGGAACCAATTTTATGTACCTTTCACAATAGAAATCAAACTAATACAAGGAAGTTATTTCCTAATCTCTGCTACTCAAGTTCTGTCGTGAAATAAGAGCAATCGGTTGTTTACGACCTAATCCGGTAACATGGGTCGAACTGGGTTGTCAATACTTCTCTTTGAATGACTGATTATAGTCGCCACAAATATCCCGGGTGAAATAAGCCTCTCCCTCTGGTGACGCCATAGCCAATCACGTTTTCTCCTCCGTTAGCAGCAGGCACAATACATTCCCTTAAAAATTTCAAACTATACTAACTTATAATCCCTTCAAGGGGATTTGTATTTTGTTTTGACCTCTGATAACGCGGGAGACAACATGATTGGCTATGACGTCATCAAGGGGTGGGGCTTATTTCACACAGGACCTCTGAGGCGACTATACTTGTTCATGGATGTTAATCTTTAATTATTTATAATATCGTTTTTGCTTTTATAACTTGAATTAATATTCGATAAAATTTAATTGAACTTTTTACATATCCTTTATTTTTATTCAAAAGAAAATGTATTGGAATGAAAAGAGGTAAATGAAATGTCCATTAACTCACCAGGTTTCTATTTTTCGTTTTATTTATTTTGGTATCAAACTGAAATGCTTTCAAAGTATATAACCGAATAATGGTTGTTTTATTGTATTATTTTCAACTTAGCTGTCAGTTTAGGTTAAAAAACATCCTGATTGGTGCTTTCTGATTTCCATTTCACAAATTGGCAGGTTTCACAGTTATCTGCACCTTTTCAATTCTAACAATGATTACAGTAAAAAGTTTCAAGCCTTCTGTACCTGTGCTTTTGATAATTACCAGCATGCTTTCTTTTTTTAGGAAAAGTTAAGTTGTTTACTTTTGGACATTTTATCTATATAATTCCAAATATGAGGATAGCTAATCTCTTACAATATTCAAAACTGCAGGTCTTTCAGGAGCAGTAAAACAGTTCTTGATTATTTTTCATTGTTAGACAATAGCATGAAATCATCATAGAATCTTTTCTAATCTTGTGATATTCTTAACATAGTTCCACCTATGAGTATAGCAAATCTTTCACAATATTCATAATCGCAGGTCTTCGGGAATAAGTAAAACAGTGTTGGTTGATTCTCATTGTTAGACAATAGTCATAAAATAAGATGAACTCGTCGTAGAGTCTTGTCTAATCTTAGGAGAAACTAGGTATGCTTTACTTCGTTATCTAATTCCGCAGAGATAATGAAATAAATGCTAACGATTTTATAGTCTCTGTCGGAGGATTTTAGTCATTATCAGACAAAGCGTAATTTTAATCACCTCAAAAATTGTTTATTTCATTAACTTTTTTTTTGGCATAACCTAAAGAATTATCTATTGGACGAAGACTGGAGGAACTAACTTACAAAAATATTTAAAGAACATCTTCAAGAATTTTCACCTCTTAAAATTTGTTTACGTCCATCGCAATAGATCATTTTCTTAAAATTCCCGTTGAGTAAAAAATATTAATAGCAAAATAGCTTTCATTGCTTATCATCGATTTCATCAGCACTTAAAAATATACATTAATGAGCCATTAACTTTTACCATTTCTCTTCAAAACTGATAAGGCCATTCTTTGAAAACCTCTTCATAGAGACGCAAAGTAAAGCGAAATATCATAAAGTGGGATGGTTGTGGCATTCATTGTTGAGGAATATCCTTTAGTATGAAGCTGGGGTGGACGAGAGAGAGAGAGAGAGAGAGAGAGAGAGAGAGAGAGAGAGAGAGAGAGAGAGAGAGAGAGAGAGAACGATCATGTAAATTTTCTGATGTTAGGATGAAGAGAAGTACTTAAGTATTTAATATTCTATAAAGGTTAGTGCAAATAATTAAAACATCGGGTAGAGAGAGAGAGAGAGAGAGAGAGAGAGAGAGAGAGAGAGAGAGAGAGAGAGAGAGAGAGAGAGAGAGAGAGAGAGAGAGAGCAATTTCAGAACTTAACAAATAAACTAATTCCAAAGAAAAGTTATGTCGGAAATAGCATTTGAAGGTGGCTTCTTCTCTTAAAAAGACACCAACTTTTATCAAAAGTTCTTCTTTTACAACCTACTCCTCTGTGTCTTTCTTGCCCCGAACGACTCAGACACCATCCTTTAGTGTAAATGTCACAGTGGATTTGAATTGGTGGAGATTTGGGAAAAACGATGAAGAGTGATATTGATTATCTTCTATATTTCTTATTGGTAATCATTTGACTTAAGTAAGTGGCGTATTTGAAAAATAATTAAAAATCTTATCAATTTCTAGGTTTAAATATTTACTTCTGTGGATCGGTATTGTAAAATGAAACAAAAACAACAACAACAACAACAACAACAACAACAACAACAACAACAACAACAATAATAATAATAATAATAATAATTTTGTTTATTTTAATAAAACACTCAAGATTGTTAACAAACAGTTAAAAACTCATATGAATTTATACTATTTTTTTTCGTCTATGGAACCATTTTGTAAAATAAAACGTACAAATGAAAAGTAATCAAAATTTAAAAAAAAAAAATCCTCCCATAAAACTTTTAAATAGACCATCCTTCCATGACGGCAAAAAACGATCTTTCCAAATCTCCCACCAAAAGATTCCTCATCCCAAAAAACCATTAAACTCGTCCCATATATGTCTGATCCCTCTGTTATGGTCGCAGCTTCCTTCCTTCTGATCAGCTTTTCTCTGTTGATTGTACAATTTGTCTTATTTTTTGGCATCTCGAACAAGGCGAAAAAAAACTACAACTGTGTATGGAGACGTAAATATATTGCAGGGAGACTCATAAAATGTTCTGTCATGGTAAGCATGATATATTGTTAGCTGATGAGCATATGTAGCGTCTTATATATGTGTATATATATATGTATATATATATATATATATATATATATATATATATATATATATATATATGTATAATATATATATATGTATAATATATATATATATATATATATATATATATATATATATATATATATATATATATATATATATATATATATATATATATATATGTGTGTGTGTGTATATATATATATATATATATATATATATATATATATATATATATATATATATATATATTTATTATTATTATTATTATTATTATTATCATTATTATTATCAGCATTATTATTATTATTATTATTATTATTATTATTATTATTATTATTATTGTTGTCATTGTCATTGGCATTGTCATTATTATTATTATTGTTATTGTAATTATCGTTATCATTATCATTATCATTGTCATTGTCATTGTTATTACAATTATTATTATTATTATTATTATTATTATTATTATTATTATTATTATTATTATTATTATTATTATTATAAAATTTTACAATTTGTAGTTATTGCATTATAGAATAATCTAGTTAAAAATCAACTATAAAAAGGAAAAAAGAAATGAAGAAACAATAAAGAGCACTG
>NC_090756.1:47883940-47886440 GCF_036898095.1 Palaemon carinicauda
CAAAACTAACAATTTGAGAAATAAGTGTATATATATGTTTGAATCTGGGATGGTGTAAAATAAAGGAATGAGGATACTAACTAAGCAATTAGAAATGCTGAATGATAATCAACCCAAAAAACTTCACGAATGTCAATGATGTAATTTTCTCTGTCACTGCCAGGATTTTAATATCAGTGGACAGGGAACAAGAATAAATTCAGGGAGAGAGAGAGAGAGAGAGAGAGAGAGAGAGAGAGAGAGAGAGAGAGAGAGAGAGGTAGCTTGATCCATTGGACATCTAGGGCGTCTTTATGAGTGGTCCTTAGTCTCAGGAGGACCCAGGGAAGCTGAGTAAACCAGTTGCAATCCTTGCAGCGGGACATCAAAGTTGCTTTGAGGGTGCGATGAAAACGTTCAACCATTCCATTGGCAGCGGGGTTGTAGGCCGTTGTCTGATGTAGGGTGATGCCCAGGAGATTCGCTAATGACGTCCACAATTGAGAGGTGAAAGTGGTCCCCCTGTCAGAAGTAATATGCTCAGGGATACCGAATCTTGAAATCCATCCAGAGAGTAAGGCAGATGTACATGAGGCGGACGTTGCAGTTTCCACGGGAATGGCTTCAGGCCAACGAGTGGAGCGGTCGATGACGGTAAACAGGTAACGATGTCCTTGTGATGGGGGTAGGGGGCCTACAACGTCGACATGAATGTGTGCGATACGACGCTGAGGTTGAGGAAAGGTGCCCACTCCTGAATCCGTGTGTCGATGTACTTTGGAAGTTTGGCAAGAAGTACAGGCGCGGACCCAATCCTTAGCATCCTTAGAAATGCCTTCAGCAGCTGTGCAGTAGAACGGCACGAGGGATGTAAAAGGCCGTGAATGAAATCAAACACATGTCGGCGCATGGGAGCAGGAATCCAAGGTCGCGGTCTACCAGTACTGACATCACAGAGGAGGGTGGTGTTGGAGTCTACGAGGGGAAAATCTTCCCAACGGAGGGACGTGCAAGATGTCCTGCAAGCTGGATACTCTGGATCCTGTCGTTGGGCTTCAGCCAGGGCGTTGTAATCCAATCCCAGTTGAACGGCAGCCAACATGTTTCTTGACAGGGCTTCGGCAACGGGATTCATTTTCCCAGGGACGTATTGGAGGGTGCAATTGTATTCAGCCACGGCGGAGAGATGTCGGCGTTGACGGGCAGACCAGGCGTCAGACTGTCGAGTGAAGGCGTGCACCAGAGGCATATGGTCTGTGCGAATGACGAAGGGCGTACCTTCGAAGAAATGGCGAAAGTGACGGACAGCCAAGTGCACCGCCAGCAATTCTCGATGGAAGGTAGAATAACCCGATTCTGCCTTGGACAGTTTTCTGCTGAAGAAGGCCAATGGGCGGGGCGAGCCTTTGACCACCTGCTCGAGTACTACACCAATAACGATGTCGCTAGCATCGGTGGAGAGAAGGAGAGGGGCGTGTGTGATAGAAAAAGTGAGAGCCGCAGCAGTTGATAGGGCCTTCTTTGCATTGCAGAAGGCTGCTTCTTGAAGGGGACCCCAATTCAGGTCCTTTTGCTTGCCCTTGAGGGAGGCATAGAGGGGAGCAAGAGTGGCGGCAATGGCTGGCAGAAAACGGTGGTAATAGTTGATCATGCCCAAGAATTCCTGCAGAGCTTTGACGGTCGAGGGCGCGGGGAAGTTCTGAACGGCTGCTACCTTCTCAGGGAAGGGATGGACTCTTTCAGGAGTGATACTGTGCCCTAAGAACGACACTTCGTTGGCGCCAAAGGTACACTTGTCGTACAGGACTACAAGGCCGTTTTGTTGCAGGTGGTCGAGCACGATGCGCAGGTGACAAAGGTGTTCCTCTTTTGAGGAGGAGAACACAAGTATGTCGTCCACATAACATATACAGAAAGGGAGGTTCCCTAAGATGCCATCCATGAGACGTTGAAACGTTGCCCCAGCATTACGAAGGCCAAAACAGGAGTAATTGAAGGTTTATGTACCAAACGGAGTGGTGATGGCGGTCTTGGGGAGGTCTTCTGGGTTCATAGGCACCTGATAATACCCCTTCAGGAGGTCGAGCGTAGAGAAAACCTTCGCTTTGTGCAGTTAGGAGGTCACGTCGGCACTATTTGGGAGGGGGTAGTGATCCGGTTCTGTTTGCATGTTCAGGCGCCTGTAATCCCCACATGGACGGAGGGAGCCGTCTTTCTTCAGAACGATGTGTAAGTGGGACGACCATGGGCTGGAGGCCTTTTGGCAAAGGCCCATTTCCTCCATTTCGGCGAACGTCTGTTTGGCGGCTGCCAATCGTTCCGGTTTCAGACGTCTGAATTATGCAAAGACTGGGGGTCCCGTCATCTTGATATGGTGATAAATACCGTGCTTGGCAGGAGCCGTGGGCGTTTGGCGAAGTTCTGGACGGAAAACTTCCGGGTACGACGCGAGGAGGTGGGCGTAGGCATCCGTGGGTGCGCTGATGTGGAGAGCAAGGTTAGAGGGGGCGGGTTGAAGAGG
>NC_090756.1:47896440-47908940 GCF_036898095.1 Palaemon carinicauda
TGAACTCTACGGGAAGCACACTCACCTTTTCATAAGCTGACTATACCTCGCGAAACATACAAATCCGGACCCGTCTGGTATTTTTGACGTAATCCTGTCCACAGACAGAAAGAAACACAGACATATAAATAAATAAATAAAACAACGACCTGACTTTATAACCTCCTTGGCGGTGGTAATAAGACAACATTCATTAAAAAAAATATTATCGGATCATTGTCAAGATAAAACGGTGTTCAAGTCATATATCTCGACGTTTACCTAAATTAAAATGAATTATTTTCGATATATCTGTAAAAATGACTCTAAAATAAACTTTTTCCACAATTTAACATAAATAAGACGTATATTACTTTGAAGACTTTATTCCAACATTAAATGTAAAATGTCATAATATATATCCAGAAAAGCATATGCGAATTGCACAAGCCTTGATAAAACAAAACAGATACTTTTTAAGGATTATTTCAAATTGACGTTAAAATATGAAAACTCCATAAACAAACTAAAATATTTCGTCCAGAGACACTCAGGGTTTAGCCGTTTCTTGCTTACCTTCTATCTTGTAACCAGTGTACGTGACCCGGCAAAAATGACGGCTAAGTATTTAGATAAATATGCACACAGACGCCTTTTCGACGGGGTATGACTACTCCCTCCCCACAACCCGAATACCGGGGTGAATCTGCTTCAAGTTGCTTGCAATTGCAAGGAATGTTTTCATCCAGAAATCTCCTTATAAATCTCATTAAAAAATAAAAGTAACATACTTCAATAGTGTGGAATAATGAGTTCAACTTTGCTTTTGATAATTCATACAAAAAGGAAGTACATGTAACCGTGCATGCCCTTTTGCAAAAAAAAAAAAAAAAAAAAAAAAAAAAAACCGAATGTGGTTATCAATGTAATTATTGTTTTCATTAAAGGAAGAAGCCTATATGATCTCAAATCAATAGAAACTTTGCTAACAAGACACCAAAATATCTGGACAGAACATCATATAAGACACTGCAGTAGTAATAGCTTGGCAAGCAAAGGTCATGCAGAGGACAACCTAAAACAGAGTACTGTACTTGACAAACAGAAAAGTGTTGTACTTGACAAGAGAATACTGTACTTACGTTCAGACGTGCAGCGTAGAACATTGAGCGAAGTAAACGTAATGTAATTTAGGTTCAACTTCTTCAGAATCATCCTCAGTGTCACTGTATGGTTTAACGTCAGGATTCTCATCACTATTATCGGAAAAATAATAAAAAAGTTCATTACGCTCCTCAAACATTTTTTGCCAACGGGATACTCATACACATTTACGATCATAAAATTTAGCTTTAAATAACACAAATACACGGGCGGGGTATTATTAAAAGTCTCACTGCAATGCTCAAATGACGTCATATCAACAGAATTAAAAGAAGGAAACAAAATAAAGACGGTGAAAGACACGTAAGTCTGACTTCAAAACAACAGCAAAAGACTGACGAAAGCTAGCGATATTATCTACGCCCATGTCTTTAACAACAATGAATTAGCTTTTAATTTTCGTTTTATTTTTTATTTTTTACATTTCCTACTGCCAATAGCAGTGTAATAATTGTAATAAAATTGAAATATAGTGAAAATCCCGATAAATGATTAAAATACTCTAATTATAAGGATAGTAAAGTTTATCATTCGGCTCTATTGGCTGCATTATGTCTCAAGAACTGTAGTTACAAAATAAAATGACAATATCATTTCATTATTACTCGGTGATGTTGGCAGCCCTGTCGATGGTTTGTTTACATCGACAGAGAGAAGCTAACATTCCCGATTCATAATCATAATGACATTGTTAAATCCAACTGGGGAGGATTTTTTGTTGTAGAATTCCCAGAAAAAGAGAATTCTAAACTTGCCTCCTCTCCTTCTGAAAAAGATTGTTAGTTTATCATAAATTAACTTCTTCATTTTTCCTCTTTGGTTTTCTTACAAGAAATCGTCATTAGGGATTTATGAAATCTCTTTTCCAAGATTCTTAACCAAAATTTTGATGTCTCATTAATTTTTATTTTCTGTGATATTGCCTAATGCGTGTCTATTTAGAAAGCTCAGCTAATAACATCTATAATTATTATCTTTATGACCACTTGTGTAAAAAAGGTGGGGGTGGGGGGGGGGGGGGGTTGGCTGATAGTTACCCACCTTCTTATTCCTGGGTGACTTTCCATCCTTTCTGTCCCCAACCTCCCATAAGTGCTCCCAGACCAACAGTCAAGTCTCCCCAAAGTTGGGCTGTAACTAACGTGCCGCAGCTCACAACTGAGCAGCAAAATGCAGAAGCCTGTTTTCTCGCCAGGATTGACAGCGGAAGGCCAGCCATTACTGGGATTTCCGGACATCCAAGAAGAGACAAACTCTTATATAATACTGAGTATTACCAAGAAGCAGCAACTGGGTTTTTTAGTTGGCCAGGACTCCAAAAAGGCACAAAAGCTATGTCAACCTCATGAGCAGTTGAGCCTATTTCACTAGGGGTCAGTCACAGGGAGTGGTCAGCTATTACATGTTAGGAATGTGCTTTGTGGGGCACTAATATTATTATCCCATTAATGCGATCACTGTCACGCTAGGATTCCTCCGTCCCAATCTCTCGAAACCTGTGACCGAGTTCCTTACGTTGTTTATAGAGGTTTCAAAGCCTCTGCTCAGACGCTTGAGGTAGCTGTGAGTTCCTCAATGTCTATATGTATATAGGCTACTTATAAATAGCCGTCATATCTAAATACGTATTATTTTGTGTGTGAGGGGGGGGGGGGTAAGAGAGATTGAAAGTTGAGAGTTTGCATAGAAGGGTTGACAAAGAGAGAAAAACAGAAATATGAAAATGTAGGAGAGTTAATAGTGGTCCGGTCCCGGTCTAGATGCTCAGAGCTGGTCTTAGTTGCAATGTTAAACCTACGAGTTGGAAAAAGCCTCCAAACTGCCATCACCCACACCACTTCATCCTCATCGCATGGCTTAAGCTCTCTCAAAACAACAAAGTGCCGGGAGAGAGAGAGAGAGAGAGAGAGAGAGAGAGAGAGAGAGAGAGAGAGAGAGAGAGAGAGAGAGAGAGAGAGCATATCTATGCTAATTACTTATCAGCGGAGCTGTAATAACATCTTTTGTTTTCAGAAACTACAAAAACATTTTCCAGAGTTTAAAATGACTCTCAGAACCTCATTATTTTTCCTTTTAGCTGTTTCCTTGCAAGACGCCGCTACGAAAGAATTGTGAAATTTCTTTTTCCCCGATTCGCCAAACTGTAAACTCTATTGCACTATACTCTGAAGCTTCTTCGTATTCTTTCTTGCGCAAAAGTGGTATTCCAAATATTAAAAACTCTTGTTAATTAAACTTTTGCGTTTATTTTTTTTATTTTATTTTTCACATTCATGAAAAGATTGTATTTTTTAATGCCAGAATAGGTTTGAAAATAAATAGCTTTTTAGATTATTTTTGGCAGACAATTTCTAATGACAAACAACAGGTCTCGATTTTAATTTCTATATAACGATCGAATTGTAAGTTGATATACCGTCTCAGTATACAGATATCACAAAGTAAAAGCTAAAACGTTTCAAAGAAAACTTAGATCATATTCAGGAAGTCAATTAAAATCAAATTCCATCAATATAATGTCTTTTGTGACAATCTTTATTCCTGAGTAAATTTATCGAGAAATAATAATAATAATAATAATAATAATAATAATAATAATAATAATAATAATAATAATAATAATAATAATAATAATTCACCATTGAAATAAATAACTGAATCATTTCCTTTTATATTATTAATACTATCCAGAGGTTCGTTTGTTCGTTTTTGTATTGTAGCCAACATTTCTTGTTGGCACGGGCCTTTCCCTTGCTCGGCCCGTAGCTAACTTGAAATATATAGAAGATCAGTTGTTAAATGAAAAATAAATTTGAAAGGTTTTTATTTGTAGAAACAGATGTGAACGGAGTAAGGATGATGGTGGTAGTGGAAGAGGGCCATCATGTCACGGATAGTGGTAGTTAGAAATGGGTGTGAGGCCTTTAAAAAGTAGAAAGAGGTTACAGGTGTTGTCCAACTCTTTATTCCCCGGGGTCCCTCTGGATATTTCAGTAGTGGAAAAAGTTATGGAAGTATACAGAGGATATGGTATAGGGCCTTACGGTGAGGGGATGAGATAGCTTGATGAGAATTTCAGAGGTTGTTACCTCGGTGGAGGTAGTCTTGAAAGCAATTGCCTGAGTTCTTCTATGTTTTCGACAATTGCTATTACCAGTGTGGCTGCAGTTTGCCTGGCTTGTTGTGAGTTGGTGTTCGTTTGAAGGTTGCCCCTCAGCTGTGTTGTCTCCCTACATTCTAGTAGGTAGTGCAGGAGGGCCTGTTCTGGTATGACGTCACAATGTTCACAGGGTCTTTGGTTGTTTTCCAACCTCTCCCAGTTTGGCTTGTATCCCAGCCTGAGTCTGTGTATGCATACAGCCCGCTCTCTTGGGGTGTGCCTGTCAATGGGGGGAGGCTCTAGCTCCGTGGCTCATTTGTAGTACCATGTGGCAGAGCGAGAACCATTCCTTATCCACTTATGTAGCTTCTTGATTAGATTTTTTTTTTTTTTTTTGTAGCAGTGCAGGCTGTGTGCACCTGTACACTTTCTATGTGTCTGGTGTTTTTGGCTAGCTCATTTGCTCTCTTTTTTCATGGTATTCCAATATGACTGGGAATCCAGATGAGATTTACAGGTCTGACTCTTTTATCGTGTTGATATAATAGTACTTTGATATCAGCTAGCAGGGCCCTGTTTTCCTTGTTCTTTTCTTCAAATCACTATGGATGATTACTGGTCCTTCCTCATTTTCAATGGAGTATTGTAGTGCTTGTTTTATTGCAACAAACTCTGCTGCATGGTGGAGGCATTATTGGGGTCCTCCAGCAGGCCGTGAAATTACTGGAAAATACTGCAGCTCCAGTTGTCTGGATTCCAGGGTCTACAGTACTATCAGTGTAATGATGGTATTGTAGACCCTGGAATCCAGACAACTGGAGCTGCAGTATTTTCCAGGACTACTTCACAATTATATACCGATGAAAAATAACAGTCATTAAGTTATCACAATTACATTTCATGTGAATTGAATATTGAATAATCATTTAATAATTAGATGTTTCCTTTGTAATAGATTTACTTTATGATTAATGAAGGATTCTAAAATAATTTCAACTACAAAAATGAAGAAGAAACGGTGTTGAAACAAGAAATGAAATTATTTTATTGGAAATACGTTCACATGAGAAAAAAAAATAAACAGAATCGACCAAACATTTCACACGAAAATCTATTATTATTATTATTATTATTATTATTATTATTATTATTATTATTATTATTATTATTATTATTATTATTATTATTATTCTCACTAGCTAAGCTTCAGTCCTAGTTGGAAAAGATGGATGATATAAACCCTGGAGCTCCAACAAGGGAAATCAGCCCAGTGAGAAAGAAAATAAATAAATCACAGGAGTACTATTATTATTATTATTATTATTATTATTATTATTATTATTATTATTATTATTATTATTATTATTATTATCAGCTATGATACAATCCTAGTTGGAAAAGCAAGGAAAAATACCACAGTGAGGAAAAGGAAACAAGTAAATAACCAAACCACAAAAGAAGTGATGAATAATTATAGTTTAACGTGTAAAATTTCCCAAACACATGCGGAGATTAATTAAAATAACTGGGTTTATCCTTCATAAAGTTTACTTCCTTTTGAAGCAAAAGGCATAAATAATCCAGAGATCAACCATCTTCTGACATTAACACCATCCAAACACATTGGTCGAAATATAGTTACTCACTTAATATGCATTTCAATAAATCTCTCTCTCTCTCTCTCTCTCTCTCTCTCTCTCTCTCTCTCTCTCTCTCTCTCTCTCTCTCTCTATATATATATATATATATATATAAATATATATATATATATATATGTGTATATATATATATATATATGTATATACATATAAATATATATATATATATATATATATGTATATACATATAAATATATATATATATATATATATATATATATATATATATCTATATATATATATGTATAAAAATACACACACACACATACATATATATATATATATATATATATATATATATATATATATATATATATATATATATATTCAAATAAGCCATATATATTTTTGATACATTAATGTCTGGATTCTCTTTCATTCTTTAGAACTCTTCATTTTATTCAACTTTCGAGATCCTCAAATACCTTTCGTGCATATTTTAAATTGGAGTAAGAAGCTTATTGACATTTGGTTCCAATACACTTGAATCTCACTTCTCAACGTTTAAAGGCAACATATAAATGTAAATATGTTGTCATTTATGACTCCGTAATATCCATGGAACTGGCATTAAAATTGAAAGTCTTCTACCTAAGTCTCAATCCTAACAAACAAGTAAATTATATTCAGGCTGTGGTGGCCAATGCGGTAAAGCCCTTGACTGGTGAACGCCAAACTGGGGTTCGAGTCCTGCTGAAACTATTTAGTTCCTTTGTTGCTAAAACATCACCATCCTTGTAAGCTAAAGAGGGGGGTTTTGGAGGGGCCTACATGTCTATCTGCTGAGTCATAAGAAGCCACTGCTTGGCCCTCCTTGGTCCTAGCTTGGGTGGAGAGGGGACTTGGGCACTGATCATATGTATATATGGTCAGTCCCTAGGGCATTGTCCTGCTTGATAAGGCAATGCCATCGTCTCTTACGTCTGCCATTCACGAGCAACCTTTAAAACCTTTCAAACAACAAAAGGCAAATATCCAAAGAGGCAGAAGTGTCTATTTGTTGAGCAACTTTGGCTTCATCTCTGAATATCTAATCATTTACATCTCTTGCAACAATTCGCCTCAGAAAACAGACAAATTTAAAACTTCTGAAAAAGAAAATGAGAAAAAAAAATGAACACAGGAAGAGTCTTGGCTTGAAGTCTTCCATTAGAAAGACTGATGAAAGACCTGCAAGAAATATTAGTGATAAACAGCATCCAAGAAAGGCTAACAATAGTCTTTTTAAAGGAACGTCTCCGGTGATGATAAACTTTGAGGGAGGATCTCTCAGAGTTTCTAGTGTTCAGGATGCGAAGGATGTCATGGAGAGAGAGAGAGAGAGAGAGAGAGAGAGAGAGAGAGAGAGAGAGAGAGAGAGAGAGAGAGAGAGAGAGAGAGAGAGAGAGTGTGTGTGTTACAAGGAATTTGGATGTCTCAAAGACTAAAGTCCTTCCCCGGAGACTCCATTTACTCTTGAGTAGAACAAATTAGTTTAAAAATCTTGAATTTCTAAGATCTTGTCTAACTAATTCTTGAATTCTCTTACCATGATACTGTTCACTATATCCGCTGGAAGTCTTTTTTATGTATTTTCTATTTTGTATATAAAGAAATTGCCTCATTGAAAGAGTGACATTGTATGAAACTATGATTTTTCTAGTATTTTAAAAGTGAGGCAATAAATTGCAATTGAAGTCGGTTTTGAAAATATAGGTAAATCCTTTTTTCTTTTTTTTTAGTAAGAATGGTTTATTAAAAATTTATTTTCTCAATAATCACAGGAAAAGTAATTTACTAATATAAGTAAAGGTCTCATTTCCTGTCTTACAATTTGTACTGATTTTATACATTACCATCTGCATTGATTTTCATCCAGAAATATGGGCGTAATTCCCCTCAACTTACAAATCGATATGAATAAAAACTACTTAATTATTGATATATTCTGCGCCATTTTATAGAAAGATCATTTAAGTATTGTTTACTTTTAGTATTCTGAATCAATAATCTAATCCTTATCTAACATATAAAATTCTTATACATAATACCTATCTACTTAATATTTCTTTTAAAGTAAGAAATTAGTTTGAACTTGGTCATAACTATTGATTTAGATGAAATAGAAAACACAAATCTAGAAGCATAACTCTAACGAAGCTGATGCTTACTAATGAAGTAAACGGGTAAAAAAGATATGAAATTTGTAAAAAATTTTCCTGGAAATTTGCTCTTCTCTAATTTGTCTTTCAAACGCCTCACTGCCTCATTCAGTGGATTCCTCATTTGCAAGAAAAAACGGCCACTGCTGCTGACTTTTCTCATTTTTTTGACGAGCCTGTTTTTTGACGTGCGTTTTTTTCTGACGAGTTTATTTGACGCAGGTTTTGTTTGAAGCAGGTTTATTTTTGATGCACCTACCCTGCTGTCCCATTAATATTTTCCTTTGTTGGTTTAGAGAAGAAAAATAGATATAAACAAACGTAATACAATAGTTACCATAGAAAAATTATGTACAATTGAAATCAATGAAAGACTAAGTTCGCATATGCCAGAGTCGGAAAAATCTCTAGGCTACTTATGATGTACGTGGTAAGTTGGCCAGGGTACCAGCCACCCATTGAGATACTACCAATAGAGAGTTATATGGTCCATTGACTGACCAGACAGTAGGTCATTGGATCCCTCTCTCTGGTTACGGCTTATCTTGTCTACACATGCACCAAATAGTCTGGCCTACTCTTTCCACATTCGTCTCTGTTCTCATATACTCAACGCTGAGATTACCAAATAATTCTTCTTCGCTTAAGGGGTTAACTACTGCACTGTCATTGTTCAATAGTTGCTTTACTCTTGGTAAGGGTAGAAGAGACTCTTTAGCCATGGCAAGCAACCTTTCTCGGAAAAGGTCATTCCAAAATCAAACCATTATTCTCTAGTCTTGGGTAGTGCCATAGCCTCTATACCATGGTCTTCCACTGTCGTGGGTTAGAGTTCTCTTCCTTGAGGGTACACTCGAGCACGCTATTTTATCTTATTTCTCTTTCTCTTGTTTGTTCTTAAGTTGTTATAGCTTTTACAGAGAAGATCTAGTTTGAGGTTTAATATTTTAATTGTTCATTACTTCTCCTGTAGTTTATCTATTTCCTTGTTCCCTTTTAACACTGGGATATTTTTCCCCGTTGGAACCCCTGGGTGGACGATACCTGTCTCAGATAATCGACACCTATTTGCCATCGTAAGAGTCACCATTAAAGTGAATAATGATTATAAACCAGAAGGTCATTAACTTATCAAATGGCTACAATTACTGATGAATGATAACGTGATGACTGAATAAGAGTTTTTCAAGAAGAAACTTGGATTTATATGAAGCAAAGTTTAGGGGAAACATCCCTCGAAAGTTGAAATTTCCAGCTAATGTTTTGATGTTTAATAGACTGACATGAGTCTCAACTCTAAGGTTTATATATGGAAGATCTGTTTTGATGTTGTTACTGACCTTAAGATATATTATATTCATTATCCATTACTTTTAATATAGTTTATCCATTGCCTTATTTCCTTTCTTCAATGGGATATTTTTCCTTGTTGGATTTTTTGGGCTCATAGTATCCTGCTTATCCATCTAATAATGATAATAATAATAATAATAATAATAACAATAATAATAATAATGATAATAATAATAATTATAATAATAATAATAATAATAATAATAATAATAATAATAATAATAATAATAATAAAAGATTTCTTAGATTTATTAAGAAAGACTAGAATGTTTTTTTCCAATTTTGAAAATCAGCTGATTTTCAAGCATGTTATATCAGATATTATGATATAAGTAAATGAATCTTTCCCTTAAGAGAAAGGCAATGAAACTGTTAGTCAAGAGGTGAACAATTAAACCAGGCAAATGTCCCTTAGATAAACCTTAATGTATGTTGGTTACTCTAAGTTTGAAATATATTCAATGTGACAACTTTTTTTAGAAGAGTAAACATATCTAAAGGTCAAGATATATTCAATATGAAAAGAGGCGATGTAAAAGCAATAGTGTAATGAGTGAATACGTACACATATTGTACATACACATAAAAACACTTACAAATACATTCAGTATATTGCATAAGAAAGGAGTTGCTCTTAATAAGGACCTTTACCTAAATTATTATTATTATTATTATTATTATTATTATTATTATTATTATTATTATTATTATTTTATATATATAGATATATATAGATATATATACATATATATATATATATATATATATATATACTGTATATAGATATATATATATATATATATATATATATATATATATATATATACTGTGTATAGATATATATATATATATACATATATATATATATATACATATATATATATATATATATATATATATATATATATATATATATATATATATATATATATATATATATATATATATATATATATATATATATATATATATATATATATATATATATATATATATATATATATATATATATATATATATATATATATATATATATATATATATATATATATATATATATGTATATATATATATATATGTATATATATATATATCTATACACAGTATATATATATATATATATATATATATATATATATATATATATATATCTATATACAGTATATATATATATATATATATATATATGTATATATATATATATATATATATATATATGTATATATGTATATATATATATATATATATATATATATATATATATATATATATATATATATATATATATATATATATATATATATATCAATATACAGTATATATATATATATATATATATATATATATATATATATATATATATATATATGTATGTATATATATACATATATATATATATGTATATATGTATGTATATATATACATATATATATATATGTATATATGTATGTATATATATATATATATATATATATATATATATATATATATATATATATATATATATGATTTGCAGACGATTTTTTGAAAAACAATTATTCGAAAGACAATTGTTCGAAAAACTTTTCTTCGAAAACCAATTATATGAAAATAATTGTTCGAATGTGTAATTGTTCAAATTTACAATTGATCGAATTACAAGACATTCGAATAAGCAATTTTTCGAAATTAATATTGTTTGAATCCATGAGTTACCGCGACCTGTTGAATAAGAGTAAGAATTTATTATTTTTGTGGTTTATAAGCGAATGAATAGTTATATGAGAAATGACACAATTGCATTGTTCGTCTTTCAAAATACATTTATAAAAAAAATTAACCGTAAACAAATCTTGCTTCAGAAAAACATTGATAATCGAATGAGTAATTAAATGAGAAATAATTCAATTGCATCGTTTTCTTCAATACTTTTATGAAATAAAATGAAAACAAAAATTACCCGTGAACAAATCCTTCTTTGGAAAATAAACAACATTAAAATTCTCACTGTTATTTTGGACGCTTTCCTATTTAGTAGAAATTTCTTGAACGCTATAATGGATGAGTTCGTTAGAAGTGAAAAAGGAAAGCCCATGTTAGTAGTGAACCGTCATTTATGTGTTAAAGACAAGCAATTACAAAATAAAATATATGGGAAGTGCCATAAATTTTCAAATTACTGTAAATGTCGTGCTATAAAAATAAAAGAATATTTGGTCTTGCTTTGAAGGAGTTAAGAATAATCTCCCAAAGACAAATAATTCGATTGAGGGTTGTTATCAAGCATTTTCTCAGCAAGTCGGCGCTGCTCACCCAACATTATGGAAATTCATCGACGCACTTAAAGGAGAACAATCTCTCAATGAAATTAGAATTCCAAAATTAAATAGAGGTTAAGAATGTGAAAGAAGCACCAGGAAATATAAAGAATGTGCAAGACGTCTCAAGAAACTAGTGGACAACTTTGAAGAATTTCAAGACGAGATCAAGTATCTTCGTGCAGTAGCCCATAATCTAAGGATGTAATAAAATGTCTGATTTCCTTTTTATATTAGTATTGATTTTTAATTGATTTCAAAATGTTTTTTATTTGACATAAATGTGTAAAGATGTGAAAATCAAACTTTAATAAATCTAAAATATTCATTAATTAACATTAATCCTATTCTTCTTTATGGTTAAGTAAAGTTTGCTAAGGATTCGAACAACATAAATTTCGAAAAATTATTTATTCGAATATCTTGTAATTCTATTAATTGTAGATTCTAACAATTACACATTCGAATAATGGTTTTCGAATAATTGGTTTTCGAAAAAAAGTTTTTCGAACAATTGTCTTTCGAATAATTGTTTTTCGAAAAATCGTCCGCACACAATATGTATATATATATATATATATATATATATACATACATACATACATACATACATACATATATATATATATATATATATATATATATATATATATATATATGTATGTATGTATGTATGTATGTATGTATGTATGTATATATATATATATATATATATATATATATATATATATATATATATATATATATATATGATAGACTTTACAGTTAAGCCATATATTATACTTCTCTTGATATATGGATTCTCTCT
>NC_090756.1:47913940-47921440 GCF_036898095.1 Palaemon carinicauda
GAACCAAATGACAATGATCACGTGCAGCAGCTCATCTATTCTGTATCTGATGATGGAATATTTGCAGCAATGAGAGGATGAATTAAGCCTCAAAAACACATCTAATTGGGCCGGAGTCTAAAGAGCATAACTGAGAGTAGAAGAGTTTTGGAAGCGTTGAACAGGTTTGGGCATTGAATCAGTTATCATACAGTGGAATCTCTAAGGACTAAAACTGCTTCATATACTGCAGAGAAAAATAGAGCTACTCTTGATGGACTACGGCAGTATTGTGATCTTTGTTCTGGGATTACATGGGACAATTATGATGAAAAAAATAAAACAGCTTCTGGATCTGGTATTCTCCATGACAATGATGACATGGTTGGTATTTGTTACCAAAATCTTGTAGAACATGATGACGAGAGACAAGTGGACAATCCCGGAGTTGCTGAGATTGAATCCCACAATAGTCCAAAGTCCAAGGTGTCCAAGCACACACTCAGGCTAAAACAAACCCATATAGAACCCTACAGGAAGAAACCCAAGATTACTTTTTTTCAGTACGAGATCAAGACTGTTCCTTGGCCACAGAATTTCACAAGTGTTTGTAATCAAGACGGTTGTGGAAGATGAATATTGCACTGGAGAATCTCAAGCCAATGTGGTGTGGATAGAATGCCTTGGTCATTTTTGATCCCCAGACCAAACAAGCCACTGAGTATATGGAAAACAAATCTGCCACTAACAAGGCTCAATGACATCTCTGAAACAATGAGGATATCGCAGAAAGTTGCACGAGAATGTGAAGAAGAATATGCTCTGGTAACATATGATCTGGCGGGTGCCAAACCTACAATGCAAATCCAGGCCCAATGTACAATAATATATTCATATACCTTGGGATTTTTCATATCCTCATGGCCTACTTTGTTGGCCTTGGGTACGTCATCGATGGATCCAATGAACCTGAAATCGTTATGGAAACTGCACTTCAGGTCCTTTCTTGATATGCATGGACCACTTCCACTACACTTGATGGATATTATGAAGGCTCTTGGTACAGACCCATCACCAAAGCGGCTTCATGATATAGAAGCATCAGAAGACTACACAAGTTTCATGTCAGACTACATCAAAGAAACATTATCTGGTCATCATGAGAGCACCGCCCAGTTCTGGATGATATATATCATGGGTGTCTATGTATTTTTTGAGATTTAGCTGTGCCTGTAGAATCAGTTACTTTAATTTATTTACATTTTTGGTTGGAAAGATCTGTGCAATCTTTTTTCGACACTAACTAACCAAACTATTCTAGGATGATGGTTCGCTATCAGTTCAGCCTTCTGAACAAAGAAAACACACATCCAGGTGTAAAACAATTCTTAAAAGCAGGAGCGTTGTCAGTGCGTTGGACAGAAAGAAGTTTCTTTAGAACAGCAGCGGATATGAGCTGGAGATGTAGATGCATCCTCAAGGCAAACAGGAATAGCTGCCTTTACTACATCAGATTGTGCTCAGCGCAGATGGATGATCGCCAGATCTGCTCGGAGTACAATTGTTGAGATCTAGTTGGAGAAAGCTGGTCCCAACATCATAGATGTCACCAAAACATTTCAGCCCTATGTTGTCAGGAAAGACAATGAGGGCATGACCAAAATCATCACAGCCATAGAACAAAATATGAATCCTTTCCATATCGAAGTAGACTTCTACCTGTATTGTGTGGTAACTGGAAAGAAAGTAGACGAGGAAATCAAGAATGATCTAAAATCTCATAAGAAAGGTGAAATGCGGAGTCAAGAGTCCATACAACAGTGTCAAAAAGACCCTTACAGGTTGGTTCGACAAATAAATTCCAAGAAGGAAGGTGAAAAATTTCCTAACCACTACAGTGAAAAGTCAAATCAAAGCCAAGGCCCATATGTTTGTTAAGCTACGTGGGACACAGGATTTTTTTGGACGTCTGCATTGCATTAGTATCATGCATAAGATAGACATGACTAAAATTCTGTCTTAACCCTTCCCAACTGTTCCTCTTATGTTGACGTATGTGGATGGAACCATGAATAAAACCGAAAATTCGAAAGTGATGCACAAACTCGAGGAGGCCAGCAAGAGTACTCCACCGACATCTACTTCTGTCCCTCTTGTTAATTCTACACTCTTGTACTTACTGCAAAATATTCCACCTACTTATGGCGAAATTGCCAAGATAATGCTACAACAGTTGTGCTCTCTCATTCACAGTGAATTTTGTATGTGACACGTACAAGCCACCATCCATAAACCCATGTTTTAAATTTCAGAAAATCGATAAATGAATTTATATATGATATAGCTGATGACAGAACTGCCACAGAAAATAGAAATATTCAATGCATCATTTAGAAGAGAATTGAATTGTCTTTTTATGTGAAATAATACAAGCTAAGAAAACAAAGACAAGTAGATTTTCAATAATATTGCAACATTTTCGTTAAACATGAAAAAAATAAATTCATTGTATTTGCATCGTTGATTTTCTGTGGATATTTGGTTTACATATAAAAAGAAAGCTCATTTAATATTCTTTCCAGTGATGTGCACGAGTTAACAATTGATAAATTGTATGAACTCATAATATCTGTATATTATATAGTTTATATTTGAAATATCAATTTTCATGTTATTAATGTTTTTAAAATATTTAATTTTAATTGTTCATTATTTCTCATGTTTATTTATTTCCTTATTCCCTTTCATCACTAGGTTATTTTTCCTAGTTGGAGCTCTTGGGCTTATAGCATCCTGCTTTTCCAACTAGTGGCTGTAGCTTAGCTAGAAATAATGATAATAATAATAATAATAATAATAATAATAATAATAATAATAATAATAATAATGATAACAATAATGATAACAATAATAATAATAATAATAATAATAATAATAATAATAATAATAATAATAATAATAATAATAACCCCATATCCTTATACAGACAAAAAATGCCGCTATATCAACACACGGGTAACCTACTTCAAACGTGTTTTTGGAAAAATACCCTGAGCAAATTTTTGACAGGAAACGATATTTAAAATCGACAGAATTTTCTGGTTAAGGAACAACTGTCAAACCTTTTGGCCTTGAAATCATCAATAAAACTTCCTCAACTCTGAGTTTCTATATTTTATACGTGCCAAATATCAATTAAGTTCCTTTTCCCTTATCTTACAGTGATATATGAAATCAATATTTATTTTGGAATCAGTAGCATTGTAATGTTGTTTTCTTTAAAGCTAATTGTGGTCTAAATTGGATAGTACCGCACGTGTTTCATACACATTCATACACAGCAATGCTATTTTTTTTTATTTATATCTTGATCTCTCCCGCACTGAAAAAAAAAAAAGTTTAAGCTTGTCATCGCAATTTCACATTGTTTGAAATTTTGTGACATTGTTGCTCTCAGCTGCTTGTATATAAGCTTCTTATTTGTTGAATAATCCTCACTTCATTCACCTCGCCTCTCCGTTAGAACCTAACAGCTATGTTGCCATATAGGTGTTTGTCTATTATTAGTGCGGGAGAGAGCGAAAGATAACATAAGCAATATCATTGCAGTGTATGAGCGTGTATGAAATACACGGGCGGTACGTGATCAACAAGAAAACACAACAAAATGAGAATAATTGTATTGATAAAACCGTATTTATCAAAACAAGAAAAAAAAAACAAAACTGACAAAAGTTCACCTTTGTTTAAAGATTAAGATTTGTTTAATGTCAAGAACTCATCATGTAACTTCATGATTTCCTTGAAGTTCATTAAATGTAGTTTTCCTAAAACTTTAAGAAGTTTTCTCGATACGTTTAATGGAGTCCATGGTTCTTAAACAAATGTAAAAAAAAAAAAAAAAGATATTTTCTTTGCAATTATTATTATTTATTCATTTATTGATATTTTTATTTATTTATTTATTTTATTTTTTTGCAAAACTCGTATCTCTTTCGATAAATGGCAATGAATCGAGACATTAATTTAGAAAATTATGACTTTTAGTGGTTGTATCTTGAAGGTTTTTCATTTATTTATTTATTTCCTTAATGATTGTGTTTTTAAATCATTTGATCTAAAAATGAAAAAAATAGTTATTCGTAGAGTTGGTTCACATACATATTGGAAGTATCAATATCTTGTCATTAAAATTCTTTTATAGATTCATATATATTCAAGAATAATTAGTTAGTTTCCGTAAATAAATTCAAATGTGTCAATGGTTTATGATTTAAATTCTTTCATAGACCCATATAAATTCAAGAATAATTTGTTCGTTTCAGTATTTCAATTCAAATGTGCCAATCATTTATGATTAAAATTCCTTTATAGATCCATATATATTCAGGAATAATTATTTCATTTCAGTAGTTCAATTCAAATATGTCCAGTGTTTAGTGAATGTTGTTATAAAAAAGAAAAAAAAAACATATTGGTCTCCATGGATGAATCTATACATTTCTGTTTCGCAAATTGAAGTAAAGCAATTAGTCATTTCTGTGTATATCATCTATTAATAGACATAATCCTCTTCTAATAAGACTTTTCGGATAAATTCTTATGCTTATATATATATATATATATATATATATATATATATATATATATATATATATATATATATATATATATTCTGTATATATATACTTCATGGAATATCTAATCAAAGGGGATTAATCACTCCTGGATTTCTGAAAAATAACTTTTCATTATCTATGCTTCTCTTATTAGTGAAATTCTTTTTCTATCTCATATTTGCCAATTAATATATTTCCGGAGTCAGGTTCAGGAAATTAGATTTGCTTTTGTAAGATAAGCTTTTTAAAGTAATAAACTAATTAGGTCTTCCATTCAGGTATGAAATAATAATAATAATAATAATAATAATAATAATAACAATAATAATAATAATAATAATAATAATAATAATATGAAAATATTACACAACGAAGCAAATTACCTATTTGAATTTATATTATTTATTCCCAAATAATCCATAGATATATGAATAAGATAACTTCTAGTTTTGACCCGATTACATTGAAAGTCTTAGATAATCAAATTATTTGATGATTTACAGGAAGTCCCAAGTAAAAAAACTCATAGATGTTTGTTTATATCTTTCCCGACCATATAGTGTACGATGATTCATCGAATTTCCTTTCTGTGCCGTTTTATAACCTCATATTGAAGAAGGAAAATGTACATAGATTTAATAGACCATTGTCACTATCAAATTCTTTATTGATATCTTTACTGAACTTTACTGTCCGACATTATTCTCCACCACAACTGTCTGCCATTACTCTCCGCCATTACTGTGCGCCAATACTATTCACCCTTAGGCTACTCTCCGCCACTGCTCTTCACCATTACTCTGTGCCTGTACTCTCCATCATTACTCTCCACAATTACAGTCTGCGTATACTTTTTGCCATTACTGTCCGCCATACTTCTCCAATATTACTATCACAATCCCCCATTACTGTCTGCCATGACTCCCTGCCATTACTGTTCGTCATTACTGTCCGCCATTACTGCGCGCCATTACTCCCTGCCAATACTATCCACCATTACTCTGCCATTACTCTCCGTCAATACTGTCCGCCATTACTCTCCTCCATTACTACAAGGGATTCATATATTGGGAAGCTTTGGATCAACTCCATTCGGCAGAGCTTAATGCTTTCCACCAAAATAAATGATCTAAAGGAGACAATCAAATGAAAAAGAAAATCCGAACTTGTTTTTGGATTCAGTTCATTGGTAATTTCCATGAGAATCCACAAAACTCCTTATGAGGAAAGAACATGAAAGTCAATAGAATACTTTTGGTGAAGAGTCCTTGTCATGTATATGACAGATCTCCATATCCGAAACTGATCTATTTCTTAAGAAGCAAAATGTCCCCCAGGGAACAAATGTCGTCTCAAATTGCAGAGGAAGAATTTTAGTTCTGTTCTTCAGCAAATCTTTATTCTATTCTTAAAAAACGCAACGAGCTAAGATAGGGAATTAGTTGCGTCTTTGTGTTTTTAATGGAATGGAAAAATGCTGGAATGTTTCTTGCTTATCCTGTAACTACATTATTTCTCAAAGATTCCGTGAAGGATAGTACTCTATATAACAGGGATTTTACGGCACGCAAAAGAATTTTTGATTTCCATTGTAGGAATATTCTGTTTTTCGTATATTAAAGAATAATATAAAATCTTAAACAAACGTAAGAGTCAGGAGTCGAATGCATCTGTTTGCCAGACATTTTTTCTTAGGGTTAATTATGACTTGAATTACCTAAAGTCGTTCATATCTTTCTTCACTTCAAAATTCTTCATATTTTTTTTTTCAGTAACTTTCAACATTTCCTCTTCAGTAATTAGGATGATGCCGCAATATTTTCTGACGAGATCTAAATCTTTCTTTCATTACTTGCTAAAATATCCTTAATTTTACGATTCCAGTTTACTATACCTTTTTCTGTCTTCTAATAATTTATGAGAAATTAAATGAAATTCCCCACAGAATTTTCACATTATATTTAACACAACAAAAGCAAAACTGTTCACCTGAAAGGAGTTTCTATTCCTTGCAACAAAAGGAATAAAACTTCGCTTAACGCTAATGGCCGTTTCTCGTATGAAAGCCACTGAGAGAAATAAGGAGAGAGACGAGGCTCTCTAAACGTTTTTCAGAGGATGGAAATTTACGAAAAAAAAATTCTTTGGAATTTACAATAAAGAACTCGGCAATGGATCTATGATTAATAAAGAATATTCCTTGAATATCCCATTACAGTAATAGGGAATACATTTAATTCAACTTGGCTATCATATTATATTAAATCTTTGGCAGAACTAATCAACCCTAATACATTTCCATTTAGGGGAAATTCACGAATGCGTTAATGAGAGAGAGAGAGAGAGAGAGAGAGAGAGAGAGAGAGAGAGAGAGAGAGAGAGAGAGAGAGAGAGAGAGAGAGAGACAGAGAGAATCAATCTCTCTCCTTCTCTCGAAATAATTAAAGATTTTCTTGATTCAAATTCTAATAATAAGAACTCTCTCTCTCTCTCTCTCTCTCTCTCTCTCTCTCTCTCTCTCTCTCTCTCTCTCTCTCTCTCTCTCAAGGATAAGGGATTTTCTCGATACAGATTCTAATAAAAGTAAATCTCTCTCTCTCTCTCTCTCTCTCTCTCTCTCTCTCTCTCTCTCTCTCTCTCTCTCTCTCTCTCTCTCTCATAAAAAAGAAAGCTATATCATTTCGTACATCTAGTAACTTTAGGGAAAGTAACAAAAAGGTCTTGCAAATAAACCAAATCTGCAAAATCCTTTTCTATCCCACTTATTGCAATGTCTGCCATTTCCTGCAAGATCTGTTTTCTCCTCTTTTACGGTCAGTCTTGATTTTACTCGTTTTCCTACACCATTTGCAGGGAGTCGTAAACGGATTATATAAGGTTAACATCTTTAGGGATATTTTTA
>NC_090756.1:47926440-47931440 GCF_036898095.1 Palaemon carinicauda
TGTAAATAATACAAAACGTCAGATAATTTTGTTACGTGGATATAATAATATCATTAAATAGTCATTATAATAATACTTTTCACCCTTCAATTATAAGATATGTTCTTAAGACTTTCTGGAATATAATGTAGCCATGTTTCTTTTGTATTTTGTGATCACCACAATTATCTTTAAATAGTATAAGTACTAAGTGTAATAAAGATTTTTCGTTTTTTACGAGTGCTGCCAATAAATGAAAGTATAATGCCCCAAAACATATATTATCTATTATGCTTTCTGAACATGAGTATAATTATTCTCTTTAGGATGTCTACTGAAATATATTCAGTTATTTCTGAAGCACAGCATATTTTGATTTTAGGTCTGAAGAGACTGGTTTTGTCGATGCGGTTCTGATACTACTACCGTGCAAGAAAACACCGCTTCCACGTCATGGCACTGCGCAAGACATCGCAACACAACCTCGTGCCATGCCGCAAGGACTCGCATACTCACGTCGCAACATTGGCACAGTTTGGGGTGTTTACTCTACGAGGTGGTACGACCCCACTTTGCAACACGTTGCACCAAAAGAGTGCATAGGTATCAACCTAGCTATAGCAATTCTCCTGGAGTCCTCAGAACTCTCTCTCTCTCTCCTCTCTCTCTCTCTCTCTCTCTCTCTCTCTCTCTCTCTCTCTCTCTCTCTCTCTCTCTCTCTCTCTCTCTCTCTCCTAAAATAAGTCTTCCTTCATAGTTTATACAGCATATGAGTTATACTTTGATACTTACTGATCTTAAGATATTGTATATTAATTATTCATTACTTCTCTTATATAATTTATTTATTTAATTATTTCCTTTCTCCACTGGGCTATATTTCCCTGTTGGAGCCCTTATAAGGCCTATAGCATCCTGCTTTTCGTACTAGGGCTGCAGCTTGGCTAATAATAATAATAATAATAATAATAATAATAATAATAATAATAATAATAATAATAATAATAATAATAATAATAATAACCCCGAACCTCAAACCTTAATTCTAGGCTTCAACTCAGGTGCCGACTGTTAACCCAAACAGGTAACTACTGCAATATATCTAACTGAACATTAAATATTAAATATAATCAACATCTATCAGAAACCATAAGACACCTAAGCCCACATTATGAAATCTTATATTGAGATTTGATGAGGAAACGTTCATGGTTTTTCCAGAAAGTTAAGTTTAAAAAAGTCTTATGTAAGAAAGGCTGTAATTAAAGAAATGTATCAACCAATATTCAAAAGTGGAGGTTTTTCCTAAACTTTATGGACTAAATAAATCAACCGGAAGGAAAGTATTTTAGAAAATGCTGTTATCTCAGACAGGTTTCCAATAGAAACATAAAATAGAAAATGCTGTTATCTAAAAGAGATTCCTAATAAAACAAAATAAAAAATGCTGTTATCTAAAACAGATTTCCAATAGAAACATAAAAGAGAAAATGCTGTAAAAAAAGAAGCATTTGAAATAGACGACTGAAGAGAACATGCCTCATAATTTTTTTTTTTTTTTTTTTTTTTTTTTTTTTTTGATATGTAATGAAAGGTCATTGATTAGAGGCTGAGAACTTATCTAAAAATATTAATATTTCAAGAATCAAGAAAGAGTCTCAGAGAAGATATATTTCACATCCTTAAATATCTTCTTTTACCAAACATAAAAGGATCCCCATAATCTGGTCAATTTCTGATTCAATCAACTCTGTTATTGTATTGACCTCACAACCACCTTGTGATCTGCATTTTCTGTTCTCCAAATCATTCCCCTATTCAAAAACATTATGCAACGCTCCCCCAACCTACCCCTTGTAGCGATGCATTCAGTTCTTTTTCAAAGTGTTGATCCTTCTTTCCCCATATTGTAGTTTCTTTGTCAAATGAAATATTATCTTGAAGATTTTCACTATCCCGAAGCCATACTTGCACGCCACAGATCATTTGCATTTTGTCTCTAACCCCCACTTCATTTGAATTATGTAATACACAAATTTAATTTTTCTTTATATAAACTGTACTCTTAATTATTCATTAAATAAAATGTACTCTTAATTATTCATTTAAATAAAATGTACCCTTATTTATTCACCATATAAGTGTACTTTTAATTATTCTATGCAGATAACCTTTTATTTTGTATTTCTAATGTCGTTTCATCCTAATTCTACCTTTGTTAATGTTCCCGTTTCAAACCATTTCATGATCCTCTACAGGCTTTCGTCTGCACGAGAGAGAAGCAGTAGGCCTATCATCTTTGGAAGGATAACAGATCAGATTTGACCCGGAATAACTATAATCAGCTTAGAGCTTTTGCTCAGAGAGTTTATGCTTCAACTGAAAAAGAATACAATTTAACAATAAAAAAAAAACCCTATCTAGTCCAACCCGGGAGCATTACAGATTAGTTTGACAGCAAGCAGAGTAATAAGAAACTTGAACTTCCTCATTCCTGTTTTCCTGAGGTTGAACTAACTAGTTTACCTTTTCGATCTCGTGAAATTAGATCTCTCTTAATGGACTTTGATGCTTATGCAGGTGTAGACCCAAATGATATTTTTCCTTTTTTTTTAAAGACTGCAGATTTCTTAGCTCTAATGTTATCTGTAATTTTGCCCAAGTTAGTAAGGAGAGGGGCTTTTAGCACTTGTTGGAGAATTGGTAATATTACTTCACTATGTAGATGTGTTTGTGGTAGCTCAAGTCCAACTGATTACCGCCCAATTTCCATAGCTCCCATATTATCTAAAGTTTTTGAACGTCTTCTGGCAAAACATCTTAATAGATTTGCGGATGGTAATCATCTGTTCCCTAATTTGGAATTTGGTTTTCGTAAAGGCCTTGGAGCATGTGATGCCCTTCTTACAATCTCCAATGCCATACAGAAATCCCTTGATTGTGGTTCGTATGATTGGGCTTGATTTTAGTGCTGCCATTGACTTTGTTAATCATGAGGACCTTGTTTTCAAATTCAAACAGTTGTGAGTGGATGGGTCGTTTCTTAGCATTATTATTGATTTTTTAAGTAATAGATCTCAAAGAGTTGTTATTGATGGGCACCATAGTGAGTATGGGAATGTGATATCCGGTGTTCCACAGGGTAGTGTTCTTGGCCCATTACTTTTCATACTATATACACATGACATGTGGTTTGGACTAGAAAACAAGCTTGTTGCATATGCAGATGATGCTACTCTCTTTGCATCAATTCCATCCCCTGAATGTAGATCTGGGGTTTATGAATCCCTTAATTGAGATTTAGCTAAAATTAGTGCATGGTGTAAATGATGGGGTATGAAGTTTAATCCAAACAAAACTCAAAGTATGATTGTAAGTAGGTCAAGGACGGTGGCTCCTCAGTATTGATAATGTTTCTTTATACATGCAAGACTCTTAAAATATTAGGTGTGATTCTCGACAGCAAATTTACTTTTGAGAAACACATTAGGTCTGTGTCTTCTTCAGTTGCACAAAAAATTGCCTTAATGAGAAAGTCTTTCAAGATTTTTTGTAATCAATATATTCTAAAGAAGTATTTTAATTCTTTCATTTTACCTTATTTCGAGTATTGTTCCCCTGTCTTGTCTTTAGTGTATGCGAGGTCCAAGCAATTACCAGACCTGTGAGTAGCTTCATTTATGATTTGCTCACAGTCTGATTCAGAGGCAAAGTGTAAAGGTCTTAAGTCATGGCAATCGATAGGGGAGATAGAACTTAATCACTCCCTATGGTGAGCATTAAAATCACCAACAACAACAAAAGAAGCCTTTCTATCATCCTCTTGTATCTTAGCCATCATGGCAAAAAGACAATGGAAGAAAGAATCTTCCATTTCTTGATTCCGGTAGATCGAACACAAATAAAAGTTGTTATGCCTGCCACAAACTTTTATTACTTGAATCTCATGACATCCACATTGATGGCATGACTTATGAGAAGCAGGGTACTCAGTCCTAATATACACCGCCATTCCCCTGGCCCTAGGGACGGCATCACGTCTCAACATTATTGGCTTCCTAAAACCAGTTATAAGGGGCTCAGATGAGTGCCTCATATTAGAAACCAAAGTTTCTGAGCAAAAAAGAATATCATACTGTATGGACGCAACTGTAAGGTCTTGAATATTTGCATGAAGACCACGAATATTGCAATACAGAAGACGACATTGGCGAAATCTAGGACGTACTGGTCCCGGATTTCGCTCAATGTCTCCAGACAGCATAAGAATAATTAGAAATAAAAACAGACATCATAATTAAAAACTAGATTTACCAGAACTATAACAAAAACAATATTTACAGAATTATGAAGGAAGTGACTGATGAAACCTATAGACTGGTAAAAAGTCGGAAAAAATGGTCAACATGGAGGAGCCGATACACCATTCAAGGCTAAATACTTTTCAGGATAGCTACTTCAACTGAAGGGAGGAGAGTAAGGATGGTTTTGAGAAGAAAAAGAATCAGATAAGGAAAGGACAACCTCTTGATATTACCAGGCATCCATGGCACTTCTATTAAGCCTGCCCAACACACCATTTCGAAAAAACAAGAGGAAGAAAAAAAATGATAAGATAGAATAGTGTGCCCAGGTATACCCTCAAGCAAGAGAACTCTAACCCAAGACAGTGCAAGACCATGGTATAGAGGCTATGGCACTACCCAAGACTAGAGAACAATGGTTTGATTTTGGAGTGTCCTCCTAGAAGGACTGCTTACCATATCTAAAGAGTCTCTTCTTCCCTTACCAAGAAGAAAGTACACTGGACAGTTGTAGTACAGTAATTAACCCCTTGGGTGAAGAAGTGTTTAGTAATCTTATTGTTGTCAGGTGTAAGAAGAGAGACGAGAATCTGTAAAGAATAGGCCAGACTCTATTCTGTGTATGTGTGGACAAAGAAAAAATAAGCCATAACCAGAATGAGGGATCCAATGCATTACTGTCTGGCCAGTCAAAGGATCCAATAACTCTCTAGTGGT
>NC_090756.1:47936440-47958940 GCF_036898095.1 Palaemon carinicauda
GTGAACACATAGTTTTAATGAAAAAAATTGAACTACAACTATGCAGCTAAATAGATTGTCCAAAACTGAGAAAGAATAGGTGGTAGTATTATCTTCTTTTCTTTACAAGAGGAAAGAAAATTGTTGCAGGAAAAGAGAAAAAAAGAGGTTCACTTTTCCAAGGAAACTTTATTACCTGTGTCTTTTAGTCCATCGTAATTTCATGCCAAACAAGATATTACAAGAAGTAATATGTTGTTTCCTGTGGCCCTCTTTATTGCCAACGCTGACATCCATTGTTTACGAGCTATTCTTGATGCTTTACAAGGTCTTTCTTTACCTCCGCCAACGATATTGGGAGGAGGTTAGGTTTTCACCAGTTTGTCCGTTTGTCTGCTTGTGTGCGAACAATCTTACTCACGGAGTAGTAAAACTTTCAGGGATTCATTGTTATGTTAAGATATGGAAGTGATTGAATTCTGAAAGTCATTGGTCAAAGTTCAAGGTCAAGGTCAAGCAAAGGGTTGACCGAAATAAGATGTCGTGGCAGGGGTCTGCATTATGAGAGTGCTTTTCTAGTTTTGTCTGTTTCTGGTAAAAGGTATAAGCTGCTGTAACTTGTATTATGAAATTTCAACATACATGAAAAGTAATAGTAGAAAAAAAATGTAAAATATTTTGAGATTAGTAACAACGTTAGAATATATCTGTCATATATAAACAATGAAGAGAGAATCATATCAACAGAAAATAAAGAATGACAGAGAAGGAAAAAGGAGCCTACCTTGAAGAAAAGAATTGTGTACCTGAAAAATGGAGTCTATCATGAAAAAATTAGTCTGTCTTGAAAGAAAATGATTCTATCTTGAAAGAAAATGAGTCTACCTTGAAAAGAGATGAGTCTACTTTGAAAAAAAAAGATGAGTCTGCCTTGAAAAAAAAAAGATGAGTCTACCTTAAAAAAAGAGGAGTCTACATTGAAAAAAATAGGAGTCTACCTTGAAAAAAAAAGTGAAGTCTATCTTGAAAAAAAAAATAAACTCTATTAATGAAGTTTTTGCTTCGAAGAAAAGTTTGTCATCCATCAAAGAGAATATTGTCTGTAGAAAACAACGGTCTTGGCCAGAAAGCTTATTTTGATGAAAGTAATATTTTAGAAAATTCTGCTGCTCTTGTTTTTCTCTCTACTTTACTGCTGGCTTCAAAGGGATCTCTCTCTTCCAAAAATAAATAAGTACTTAAGAAGGGAAAAACCACAATAGAAAATATAGTGTTAAGTTAAATCTCAGATATAGAGTTAAGAACAAGAAAATGAAGTGGGGAAAATAAAAATCATAATAATATTCCAGAAAATGACACTCTACCTTCATTAGACGTGTTTCCAAAGGTTTCTTAATTACTAGTAATTAATTCGACGCCCTCCTCCTCCCCCCCCCCCCCTCTTTCTCTCTCTCTCTCTCTCTCTCTCTCTCTCTCTCTCTCTCTCTCTCTCTCTCTCTCTCTCTCTCTCTCTCTCTCGCTCTTAGCAGAATCTTTAATTCATGTTTGATGTCTCTCAGACTTAATAATTTCAATTCTAGTGAAGTTCCAACCAGCAGGTCTAGCTGGATAAAGAGAAGACTAATTTGCCAGTGTGAACGTGTGCTGCTTAATGAATTAATCCTGAAAGGATTTAATTTCACCTCTAGAAACTTAATTACAGGAGGATACCTCTTTCTTGGAGCTTTGATTTGTTTAAGATTAGTTGGGTATTAATCCGGATTTCTTTTGCGTTACTTGAATTTCACTTACAAAAGTTTTCCAAATTACTTAAACCTTTTGAACAACCTTAGTTGGAAAAACATGATGCTATAAGCACAAGGGCTCTAACCGGTAAAATAGTGCAGTGAGGAAAGAGAATAAGGAAACAGAATAGTGCGTTTAAGAGTACCCTCAAATGGTGTTAGACCATGGTACAGAGGCTATAGCACTACCCAAGACAAGAGAACAATGGTTTGATTATGGAGTGTCCCTCTCCTATAAGAGCTGCTTACCATAGCTGAAGAGTCTCTTCTACCCTTACAAAGAAGGAAGTAGCCACTTAACAACTACAGTTTTTGTATTATTCTCAAGTATTCTTATGTACATGTATTTTGACATTACTAAGACCTTACTAACAAACTACCAACGATTACATGGTACCTTTTATAAAGTAGAGATTGATACACTCGAAAATAGACATTTGTAAAGAGTGAACTTACTCAGTGAAAAAAGAGAAATTATATCAAATTCTTTACTGGAAAAACGAAAAACTATGAAAAAACTTCGATAATCTTGTGTACCTTTGAAAGTTGTAGAAAGCTTTTATTCTGATAAGTAATTAGAAAATAATAATTCTGTCTTTTCTGTGAGTAATTGTTCATTTTTAAGCTTATAAAACTCAAACAATTATCAAAGAAACTCTTTCTTTCAGTAACCGTAAAACATTAATAACACTTTAATTATTCATAAATTGACATTATTTATTTTTGCCTACTGATCTATACAGATAAGTACTTCCTTAAAACATAAAAGAACGAATTTTGTGATGTTTGCAAAAAATCCTAAAAGTTTAATACAAGAAATCTTTATGGAATTAAATCTCTAATACATCTTTTATTGCACCCAAAAAAGTTTATCACTAAGTAATTACTTAGAAAACATTAGAGGAGAAGGATTTAGTAGAATTTCAATAACTGCAATAATTGATTATTTTGAGCCTAACAATATTTCAATATACTACTGATTTGTGTACACACACATCTATATATATATATATATATATATATATATATATATATATATATATATATATATATATATATATATATATATATTTGGAGAGATTTTAAATAACTCCTAATCTAAATTATTTTATATACTAAAATGCTAAAAGACATCAAGGTATGTTTTCTCACTGAAATTATTCAACCAGCTTATAGTCGCGCAAAGATTCCGGGCGAAATAAGCTCCACCTTCTGATGACGTCATTGCTAATCACATTGTTTCCGACGTTAGCAGCGGTCACAACACATCCCTTCACATATTTCAAACTATACTAACTTATAATCGCTTTAAGGGGATGTGTTGTGACCACTGCTAACATGGGAGACAGATTGATTGGCTATGACGTCAATGGGGGTGGAGCTTATTACGACTGGAATCTCCGCGGCAACTATAATTCGAAACCAATAAAGGAAGGAGTCTACTTAGTCTCTCTCTGAAGCATAAAAGGATTAAAAAATGTTTATTAGTATCAAAAGGGAGGAGATTTATCAGCCCAGTAAGTTAATCTCGACTCTCAGATAGCTTGCCTTGACCAAACTAAAAAAAATGAAAAAAAAAGAAAGAAAAAATGAAGGTATTGGATGCTCTAATGCTCCTATAATAATTTGATCAACAATAATCCCGATTGAAGGAAGACGTTCAATTACATTTCTATTTACAAAAATCAAGAATTCTATGTAAGGGGACTTTCCAGGAGGTATTGAATTCAACAATAATTAAGTGGACACTCTTTCAGATAAGCAGATCAGAGTCTGATATACCAGTTCATGATTAAAGTGATTCGAGCGTCTATCCCATATTAAATAATATGAAAATTGAAGTTGGACAAAAATATTCATTTGCTCACATACTTCCATTTCCTCTTTCTCCTTTCTCTGGAAAGAATGGAATTCGATAGATAGATAAAAAAAAAAGAAATCCCAGAGAAGCTTAACTCTTCCAAATGGTGCAAGAGAAGAAGGAAAGAGATGATTATGTCCAATGAATAGTAGCAGTTCCAAATCTTTATCTTTTATCTACAGAGAAAAAGTTTTGTTGAAGAAGAAAAATAGTTGTTCTACGTCCGTTAGACAAAACAAGCAAATTTCACAATAAAGGTTAGAAGAGGAAATGCTTGAAAAGTAATTGAAAACTTTGAAATAAAATAAAAGCTTTTATAGTTTTCATAGTTTATATATGAAAGATTTATTTTATTGTTTGTTACTTATTCCTAAACTATTTCTAGATTGTTTGTTACTTCTCTTGTAGTTTATTTATGTCATTGTTTCCTTTCCTCAATCCATTATTTTCCCCGTTTAAGCCCTTGGGCTTATAGCATCCTGCTATTCCAACTAGGGTTGAAGCTTAGATGATAATAATAATAATAATAATAATAATAATAATAATAATAATAATAATAATAATAGTAGTAGTAGTAGTAGTAGTAGTAGTAGTAGTAATAATAATAATAATAATAATAATAATAATAATAATAATAATACTACTACTACTAATAATAATAATAATAAAGATAACAATAATAATAATAATAATAATAATAATAATAATCATCAACTATCAAACTCTACCTTTCTTAATTAAATAATAACTTTACGATTTTGAAATAACATTAAAGAAAATTGGGTTTAGGTAGAGAATCTGTCATCTGAAAAGAAACTTTTCAATCAGAAAAATTTTGCCCCAAAGATAATGAAAAAGCTTTTTAATATGAAAAATAGGAACATTCACGTTGTCTAAGATTCTCAAAAGGTTTATTTACATCATAAATTCAATTAGCAGATATCTTCAGGTATTTTGTATTAATTTAACACTTAACAAGTTACTAAAATATCCCAAAAATGGTTTTCCAGGTTTGTATGTCTAAAATCTTTCGCAGGTAGATGCTTTTGAATTTTTTGTTGGTAAATGAACATTTCACTATATAAATTAACACTTTCAAACAGGTAAAGAGGGCTATCTAGTTAACAGCTAAATTATCTTTAGGAAATATATTGATAGAAATTCACCTTTTCTTGGATATCATAAAACCAGCGAAGGCTCATTTTATGCAAAAGACTATAATCGTGAACCCAGAAGATGTGTTGGGTTGCTCTTAACGCTTTCCTGTTGCTAATGGTGTGGAAGAAATGCAGGCACTAATTTGCAGGAAGGAGAGAGAGAGAGAGAGAGAGAGAGAGAGAGAGAGAGAGAGAGAGAGAGAGAGAGAGAGAGAGACTTATTTTGATTCAGTTTCCATGTAAAGAATAATGTTATATTTTCACTGTAAAAATAAGTTAATTATTAATGAACTAGTGTACGCGATCCACCAACAATGACAGCATGACAGCTAAGTTTTTAGATTAATATGCAAACAGACGCACACCCAACCCCCTCCCACCATATATATATATATATATATATATATATATATATATATATATATATATATATATATATATTATATATATATATATATATATATATATATATATATATATGTATATATATATATATATATATATATAGATATATATATATATATATATATATATATATATATTTATATATATACATTTATATATATATATATATATATATATATATATATATATATATACATATATATATGTATATATATTTATATATATATATATATATATATGTATATATATATATATATATATATATATATATATATATATATGTATATATATATATATACATATATATATATATATATATATATATATATATATATATATATATATATATATATATATATATATATATACATATACTGTATATACATATATATATATGTATATATATATATATATATATATATATATATATATATATATATATATTTATATATATGTATATATATATATATATATATATATATATATATATATATATATATATCCGGAAACTTGCTCTTTATTATATAGGGAGAGATTCAAACTCAAGCATGTTTTCATATTTTTCTGTCTCTTCTCACCCCGTCAATGTTATTATGATTCCAATAATGTTTCTTGCAAATCTTTTGTAATGGCTCAATATAGCGCCACATCTCCATCCAAGCTAGAACCAGGGAGGACCAGACAATAGCTGCAGTTGACTCAGAAGATAGATGGTGAGGTTGCAGACACTACAAGAAACTGTCGAACTTGAGCGTGACACGATCTCCCGTCCAGCAGAGCGTCCGGGAAAGGACGTTCCCAATAGGGCATTATTTCTTTTTTTCTCTCTTCACTTACATTACTACATTTCCCAGATTGTTGCTATGTTCTGACATCCCCCACCCCAATGAATGAAATTGATAATAATAATAATAATAATAATAATAATAACAACAACAAAAATAAAAACGACAACAATAATAATAATAATAATAATATCTCTAAAGTTGGCCCTCTTTTACGCTGGTTTCATTGAAGATAAGAACTGCCCTAGTGGCACTGATTTTGTATTTGAGCTTTTCAATTACTCTAAGTTTCCTTTTCTCAACAGTACTGCCAGTACAACTGCTACTCCAGCAGGCAGGTCAACTGACAGGGCAAACATGCAATGGGCAAGTGGTACGAGATTGAGCCACACAGGGAGAGCAGTACTGTACTTCCAAAGGCAACCTGTACTACAAGGGCTTTATGCTCAAGCAGTACAAGGAAGACGAGAAGGCTATGAAGGAGATTATCAGGATAAACTTGATCATTCATTATCAAACAACGAGGACCTATCTCTCGTTATGAAGAACAACTCAGCCCTATTGTGCAGTCTAATGTCGTATATTCCTAACAATGGCCAGTCCATGGATCCCCCTGCCCTTATAGTAAAATGACCATGATTAGATTTTCTAAACGTTTTACCTGCCAGGTTCACCAGAGTACTTTTATTATGCAACAACACCTGGTGCACAAAAAAAGCATCAAACGAGAGGACATCACTGGCAATTTCATGGTCATTGGTAATGGCCCTGACAGAAGAAGACTAAGGATCATGGAAGCGCTCCTCATCGAGCAGGAAAAGCCGAACCTCAACACTACCCAAGAAATGTTCCTACTCCCCTCCTGCTGTAGAAACACCAACCAATCCCTCGTCAATATTGACGAGCATGAGGTCGATCAGCGACCTGACAGTCTGCTTGTGAACTGAGACTCTCAGCGAGTGCCTCAGGCAATCAAATAGCAGCTCGGGACTCGCTGGACCTTTGAGCTGAGCGGCAGAACAGCTTGCCCTAACGGGGAACCCCGCTCATGGTACATCTCGGCCAATCAGTATGTTACACTGGGAGCCCAGCCCAGAATTATTCAGACCCCGCCTATTTCCGATGACCGTGAGTGTTGCAGCAGCCTGGCTGTCATGGATTCCCTCCCACCGAGTGCCCCAACCAAAGAGACAGCTCCTCCGTCCCAGACTCGGTACCATCTCCGCTCACAGGGACCAATTAACAACCAGCGCCTGAATTCAAATATTGCCATGACACGTATGAATAGAGCCATTCTCGCTTACACCGTTAGCTTTGCGCAGTGGCGGTATCGTAACCAATGAGGGCTAACCAAGGTGCGATTATTGCTAGTTGAAAACTTGGAACTTACACCGTTCCACTTCTAACCTAAAGATGAGAGGAAACCCATAACAACCTCTCGAAATGTGTTGAAAGCTACTCTGATGTAGCCTGTATTTGATAAGTTTACTCCCAGTAAATTTAAAAAAAAATCTTAGACTCTATCCATTTTGCTCCCCTACCTACCAACGACCAACACAGCACAGCCACTGGCCGCAGGCAGTACTAATGTGAAAAGGAAAATTAGAGCAATTGATAAGCTCAACTACAAAATAAATGCCACAGAGGCAGTTGCAATCTTCTATGAATAATAATAATAATATTAATAATAATAATAATAATAATAATAATAATAATAATAATAATAATAATAAAAATAATAATAATAATAATAAATGAAAGGTGATAAAATAAGAGGATGGATGTCTTCTATTGAAATAAGCAAGTTATTCATTACTCCTCCTTTGAGATAATAAAAATTGCAAATGTAATAGGCCTCAGTTCTTAATTAAAGTCAGAATAGGACTTATATAATCTTATCAGCCCATGTTCACAACAGGACACTGATGCTTACTTTATTATTTCTATTATTCATGTCAAAATGAAGAGAGAGAGAGAGAGAGAGAGAGAGAGAGAGAGAGAGAGAGAGAGAGAGAGAGCCTTACCTTATTTTTTTTTTTGTTTGGGTTCCCCCAGGTCCCTCAGTGTGAGGCACCTCGTATATCCACCAGAGAGTTGCTAATACATCTTCCGGTGTATTTTGCATCTTCCAGTCTTGGATGGTCTGGGATGCATCTTAGGTATTTATCGAGCTGCTTTTTTAAACGCATCTACGCTCACTTCTGATATGTTTCTTAGATGAGCTGGCAGCACATTAAATAGTCGCTGCATTATTGATGCTGGTGCGTAGTGGATTAATGTCCTGTGCGCCTTTCTCAGTTTACCTGGAATGCTTTTTGGTACTATTAATCTACCTCGGCTTGCTCTTTCTGATACTTTAAGCTCCATGATGTTTTCAGCAATTCCTTCTATTTGCTTCCATGCTTGTATTATCATGTAGCGTTCTCTTCTCCTTTCTAGACTGTATAGTTTTAAAAATTGCAGTCTTTCCCAGTAATCAAGGTCCTTAACTTCTTCTATTCTAGCAGTATAGGACCTTTGTACACTCTCTATTTGCGCAATATCCTTTTGGTAGTGTGGGTACCATATCACATTGCAGTACTCGAGTGTACTACGCACATAAGTTTTGTAAAGCATAATCATGTGTTCAGCTTTTCTTGTTTTAAAGTGTCTGAATAACATTCCCATTTTTGCTTTACATTTAGCCAACAGTGTTGCTATTTGGTCGTTGCATAACATATTCCTATTTAAAATTACACCAAGAGAGAGAGAGAGAGAGAGAGAGAGAGAGAGAGAGAGAGAGAGAGAGAGAGAGATTCTAATCTAGTATCTAGTATATTGCTATTTTTTCCCTATTGAAATTGAAGAACAGGTGTGTAAGGTGATGACCCACAAATGGAAAAGCGTCATATAAGAATCCCATTAAAGTAACGCTCTGGAAGGCTTTAGTTCTTATTCCCATCTCTTTCTTGAAATAGCAGAAGTAATTTCTCACTCATCAACAGATGAAATTAAAATGAAAATATAAATTTGATATTTCCCCTGACATTTAGAATTCTTCTTGATATTTTTTTTTTTCTATTGATAATTATCTAACTTTTACCTGTCATTGCACGATACGAGTTAGTTTCTGATTATCTAAGAATTTGCTATCTAAATTAGAATCTATTTATATTTTTCAATGGGCCTTTTATTCAGTATTTCATGGGTTACGTATCCATTTTTAGTTATCTGTATAATAAAAACATCCACTCTCCTAGTTACCAAGAGCAATTTCCATATCCAGACATACCTTACACACTCTGGCCATAATCAAATCACATTTTACCATCTCAGGATCTCATAAAACTTACTTTGATTTCCTAATTCCTATTATATTTAATAAAACATACTTCCAGATAGACACCGTGAAGAGAGAAGTAAAAGAGAGTGATAAAATGACAATTATTGCCCATTGACTGACTTTTTCTCATTTATACCAGCATTGGTTGCTTCTCCCACATACAACAATAAAAATAAGGATATGGGATAATCACTTAATGGCCTCATTACGGATAGAAATATCCTTATGGACTCATTATTTTCGTAGCTACAGGGTCATAGCCGCTGTTCAGAAAAATAGAATTTGTCAGTAAAGTAATTTTTCTCTGCAAACATCAATATTCCAATAATGACACATATTCTAATGAACAGCCGACTTATTTTTATGAACAGATAAATATAACCAAATGATATTGGTATTTTTTTTTTTTGGGGGGGGGGGGGATATTTTTATATTTTATATAAATTTTTATGTAGAACAGGCTGGCATTAGTACCTTTTCATTGTTTATTTATGATGATCAAATTGAATGTTGTTACCGTTCTTAAAATATTTTATCTAAATGTTATTTACTCGTTTATTTATTTCCTTTCTTCCTACTTTCAAGAAAATAATAAGGTAATCTACAGAAATTTTTGGGATAAGTCTCAATTTCTTTAACCACGATACTACTTTCAATAAAACAATATAGTAATTTTCTCAACTTTTTGGGACATTCCTTAATTTCTTTAACCAAAATCCTATTTTCAAGAAAATAAAGTAATTTATATAACTTTTTTGGATATAGCTCAATTTCTTCAACTAAAATCCTATTTTCAAGAAAACAAAGTAATTTAGACTGCTATTTTTGGATATGGTTCATCCTTGAATGGCAAAACTAATCAAAAACAATATTGGAAAATCGGATAAAATCTCAATGGAGAAATTAATTCGGAGAATTTCGACAGCCGTAGTTTTGTTTCTAAAGCAAATTCTCACATGGAGTCTTCCATATGTTTTTATTAAGAAAATATTTTTTCTTTCCGTTTCTACTCTATTCAGTAAAAAGTAGTAGTAGTAGTAGTAGTAGTAGTAGTAGTAGTAGTAGTAGTAGTAGTAGTATAATAATAATAATAATAATAATAATAATAATAATAATAATAATATCAGCCCATATTTTAATATATTTGATTTTACTTGGACCCATTTTTTACAAAGTCAAAATGTTATTTATATCAGAAATTGCAAAACATATCCAGAGTCTTGCTCATAAGCTTATCTGAATCATATTCAATACTGAATCTTTTTATTTTTTTTTTTTATTTTTTAATGTATTGTGCATTTATGAGGTGGATACTATTTAAACAGGCAATTGTCTGTCAGTAAGATAAATTCTTCTGTAAATTTGAACTATTATGAAAACAGTGATTGAAAAGTGGAAAAGTCTTTTGTCTCTTGCAAAGATGCTTCCATATATCAACCCACCATACACTACACCATAAAGATAACAATAGTATAATATACTTCAGTATCGACCATATGGTGGAGAAGGCAGCACTATCGGAATGAGCAGCATACCTAGTACTTTTTACTTGATGGTACAGTATAAGAGGATCTGAATGCAAAAGGATGGTGAGGATTGTGAAGACTTGAATGCTGAATGCACATAAAACTGACTGAATAAAGGTGCCAGAGATTAATATACACATCAGGGACAAAGAAGTTAATAGACAGAAATTTTATGTCTAAAATTAGGATTAGAGTCTGTGGGCTTAGGACTAGACAAAAGAAATAAACTCACAACATGATAGGATGAAAGGATATTTTGATAAAAAAAAAAATATAAAAACACTTTCTAAATCTGCCTATTTTCTTGTGCATTGTTAGAGAGGCATTGAAAATGCAAATATCTGTATGCAGAAGAGGCCTTGTCCTTCATCTACATCCCTCACGATTTGCAACATTTCACCAATTCAAACAAGATCTCTATTATAGGATTCAGCAAACATGCGCCTACTTGTGAATGTATAACTGACGCAAAGAGAGTACCATCATCTGCATAAGCAAAAAGCTCGTTTTCATGGATAATATATAACATTCGTGAACCTGAGCTGTCAAAACTGATGCATTTACATAGATATGCACACACACTAATTCAACCCTTCAAACCCCTTCCCTTTTCCATAACTACAAACTAGCATTTTCGGCAATTTGTGTAAGAGTGTGGTCTCCGAGAATGCCTCTAGGAATACCCCCTCTCAACACGGCATGACTACTCTGTCCACCCCAGAGGGGTGGGAGGAGATCAAGCAGTCATACATCTTGCAATGTCGCTGAATGAGAGAGGAAAGAAATATATATATATATATATATATATATATATATATATATATATATATATATATATATATACAAATATTGATTAATTAACGCCATATCAACCGAATGAAAGGTAGGAGACTTAATAAAGACGGTGCAGGACACGAAAATTTCCGACCTTTAAACAACAGCAAAGACTGACACAGCCAGCTGCGATATCACCTACTCCTAAGTTCTACCACCAACACTCGATAAATGATTTATTATTTTTACTGTATTTTAACTTTTCATAACGCAAACAATACTTTTATAAGTGTATTTATTTAATAAGATTATTAATAATATTGATAAATTATCAAAATATCAGAATGATAGCGATAACAAGTTTACAAATTAATCGGTGATGTTGGCAAAACTTTCGGTATCTTTACCTCGACACTGGCAGCCAACCTTCCCGATTCATAATCAAAGTAACAGAATTCCTATTTAATTATGTTGAAAATTCTAATTCTAGATAGTTATTATATAATAAAAGGTAATTTTAATAAAATTAATCACTAGTAAATTATTGAAAAAGCATAAGTAATAATAATGGACGAAAACAATGTTAGGATCTGTACAAACTAGTTGGCAACATGTCGAAGTCAGCAGTGAAGTAGATTCTGGGTATTTTAAAGACAATTCCCAAGAGCCTGACCATATATATATATATATATATATATATATATATATATATATATATATATATATATATATATATATGTATATATATATATATATATATATATATATGTATATATATATATATATATATATATATATATATATATATATATGTGTGTGTGTGTGTGTGTGTGTGTGTGTGTGTGTGTGTGTGTGTTTGCGTAGCAGGTAGACGTATATGTTCCCCCGATACCCTCTCCTAGCTCACAAGGACTGTTGACCGCATAAAGCAATTCTAATTTTTAAGGTTTAAAGGCCGGCCATGAATGTAAGAGTCAAAGGCCAATGACATTGCTATATCAAGCAGAACAATGTCCTTGAGACTGACGATATACAGTATACATAAGAGCTGCAGCACCCAAGCTAGGACCAAGGAGGGCCAGGCAATGACTGCTGAGTACTCAGCAGATAGACCTATAGGCTCCCCTAAGCCCACCATCCTTAGCTCACAAGGATGTTGAGGTTGTACCGACCAAATTGACTAATGAGTTTGAGCGGGACTCGAACATTATTCTGGCGTTTACCAGTCAGGGACGGTACCACATAGGCTACCAAAACACTTTACTAGATGGAGATTATTAGAATGTGAAGGACATATGAAGAGCAAAGTTATCAATGGAATAAAAAATCATTTTGTAGGTTAATGTTCTACCAATACAATAGTCTATTTTATTTCTCGTACTCTGATTTTGAAGTATTAATATAAATTATATATGAAAGATTTGATTTAATGCTGTTACTGTTCTTGAAATATTTTATTTTAATTGTTCATTACCTCTCTTGTTTATTTGTATTCTTATTTCCTTCCTTCACTGGGCTGTTTTTCTCTGTTGGAGCTTTTGGTCTTATAGCATCCTGCTTTTCCGTCTAGCGATGTAGCTTAGGAAGTAATAATAATAATAATAATAATAATAACAATAATAATAATAATAATAACAATAATAATAATAATAACAATAATAATAATAATAATAGTAGTAGTAGTAGTAGTAGTAATAATAATAATAACACTAATAATCATAATAATAATAAAAAGAAGAAGAAAAAGAAGAAAGGAAAGAAAAACAAAACAGACTATATAAGATAATCTCTCTCTCTCTCTCTCTCTCTCTCTCTCTCTCTCTCTCTCTCTCTCTCTCTCTCTCTCTCTCCTCGCAGCTTAACAAAGCCAATAATGGAAGATTCTAGTACTGTCTTGTATACAAATCATAGTAATGGAGACCCAATGGTATTTGGATAAAATAAAATGAATTAAGCTAAATACACAGAAGAATTCCTCTTCAATATTGCTGGCTCTTTCCCAGACATCATTTAATTTCCAGAATTTTTTCCAGGAGCCCTGTTCTTCCATAGAGCAAGATAATCCAATCAAAATAAGGTCCAAAATCCTCACAATGAATATCTGCAGTTACATTGACCCCGTAATAAGATCTCAAAGAAGATTTGACAAAGAAGTTTTTATTACTTGCCCAGAAGAGGTAGTTCCCCTGATACCCGCTTTGATGTTGCTTTGAAAGAATGCTATCTTTAATTCTCTCAATATTTATATCCAGGTATTTCTTTGAAAGATTCCCATTGAAATTATAGTTTATAGTTTCTTTTTCTTTTATTATTCTCTGATGATTTTCAGAATTCCCTTCGATATTACGTAGGTTTATGTTTGCATATAACAGATTTATAATCTCCCAACTCGTAACCTTTATTATTGTTCTTGGAATATTTTATTTCAATTGTTCTTTATTTCTTAAACATTTTATTTGTTTCCTCATTTCCTCTACTCACTGGCCTATTTTTTTTTTCTCTCGTATACCTTGAGCTTATTCTAACTTTGACCTTATAGTATTCTGCTTTTCCAAATAGGGATGTAGCTTTTCTAATAATAATAATAATAATAATAATAATAATAATAATAATAATAATAATGATAATAATAATAATAATAATAATAATAGGTAATTTCATTAAAGAAAACAACGTAGTTCTTATAATAAAAATATACATTAACCCTCATGGCTGTATGTTCAAACCGATCAGAACTTTTTATGGAAAGCCTTGAACTCTAGATTAAAGTCCAGGAAGTATTGTTTATTCCTTAAATAGAGAAGAGTCTCTTTAACTGCAAATATTGTACAAATATAAAGCTTTCCAATTATAAAGGAAACAGCCATAAATCGTTGGATGCCCTCTTATTTTTCTTGCTCTATTTATTTTTTTTTTGCTCTCTTATTTCTTTTTTATCTCTTATTTCTTTTGTTCTCCTATTTATTTTGCTCTCTTTATTTCTTTTGTCCTCTTCTTCATTTTATTTTCTTTATTTTTCTTGCTCTCTTTCTTTTGCTCTCTTATTTCTTTTAATCCTTTTTTCTTTTGCTATATTTCTCTTTCTTAATACTATTGCTCTCTTGTCTCTCTTGCTCTCTTATATCTTGTGCCCTCTTATTTCTTTTACTCTTTATTTCTTTTGCCATTTGTTATCTTATTTCTTTTGCTTTCTTATTTCCTTTTCGAACGGTCGTAACATAGGGTAGTTCTCTAAGAGAAAACCGTAAAAAAAAAAAAAAAAAAAAAAAAAATCATGATTTCGTTGATATAGGAATCTTTTACAACATTCTCTCTCTCTCTCTCTCTCTCTCTCTCTCTCTCTCTCTCTCTCTCTCTCTCTCTCTCTCTCTCTCTCTCTCTCTCTTTTACATGGAAATCTTTAGATGGTTAACTGATTGAGAGAGATTTTTGTTCTTTTTCATGTTCAATCTGCGAAGCGAAATAAAATTAGGGTAAATATCATTATTTCATCATAATTACATCGCGATCAAATACTATTCATAAATAGATGCTTGTTAAAGATATTGCTTTCAGTTGGTATAAAATACATTTTTTGACAGTTATTTCTACAAACAATTTGTCAGGGAATTAGATGTAGATTTTCAGTACTATATACAGTTGGATACAGTATTTCTCGTCACACCCCTACTGCACGGCTAGTAACCAAACGGCTAGTGTAGGGAGAGCTGGCAGAGGTGGTGGGCTGGGCTACACACAGGATATAGCTGAACTTGTTCTACTATGTGCATTTTGAATTGTTATGTCCAACAGTAATTAAAAATTGAAAGCGCTTCTCTAACTGGTTTGTCTCTGTGGCAAATTTGGAGCAGGAAAGAGAGAAAATTATGAAATAAGAAGAATGCCAGGCGTAGTTAGTAAAGATTAGAGTGATGGTATTTGTACTACGACTGAGATGGTGTGGGCTTAGTGTTAACGATTGATAGGGGGAGGGAGTGAGGAGGGCTTACGAGGAACATGTTAGAGGGAAAGAATAAAATGGGAGCAGAGAATTACATAGCGAGATAAGGTGAAGGATGATGTGGAGAGAAAAGGTTTAGGGTAAGAAGATGCCTCTGATAGAAGGCATTGGAGACAGCGCATCAGGCAACAGAACCATTGAAGAAGAAGAAGAGGAAGAAGAAGAAGAAGAAGAAGAAGAGAGGGTGAAGGATGAACTGAAGAGAATAGGTCAGGAGGAAGAGGATGCCTCTGATAGAACGCAATAGAGAAAGCGCATCAGGCAACCGACCCCGTAATGTCAGAATAACACTGGGGAAGAAGAAGAAAGAGAGAGAAAAGAAGAGATTGTGAGGAACTCTGAGATAGTGGGAAAAGAGAGAAAAGCCCTATTTTCTCACACATCTCGACCGCAGTTATAAACAGACAGAACTTATGCAAAGAATAAAAAGATATGCAATATTGCAGCATCATTTGCATGCAGAATTTCTTTCTTAAATTCAGGAGTAAAAACTTCTCCGCTTTCAACCAACATAAAAATTTTCACAGTCTCTCATTTCTCTCATCTTTATATATTTACATTTTTCACAGAGTTTATCTTGAAAGAATACCATTAGGTAAATAGAGTTCTTTTCCCTCCTGGCTTTTGCCTAAAATATAAATTCCCCTTGACGAAAGAAACTAATTTCTCGGTTTTGCTGATAAATTAATGTTTACTTTTTTATTATATACATATATATATATATATATATACATATATATATATATTTATATATATACATATATATATATATATATATATATATATATATATATATATATATATATATATATATATATATATATTCATTTTTTTTATATTCCATCGCGAGTGAAGTATATGAAGGAGAATCGGATCCAAGTATTCGGTTCTTCTATAATTTCATACTAGTGTACGCGACCCATCCAAAATGATGGCTAAATATTTCTTTAGATATGCCCACACACGCAAATGCACACCTCGCTCTCACCAAGGTACGACTATTCCTCCTCCCCCTTATCCGAGGGAGAGGGAGAGGTCAGCGCAGTGGCGTAGCTAGAAGTTTTTCAGTGGGTGGGCACATAGGGGGCACTGCTAAATAAGGGGAGGGAACTAAGCTATCAGAGAGACCCTATAAATGCCAATTTCAGAAGCATTCTAAAGCCATGTGAGAAAGGTCTTAGGTCATATTCTGAGATCAGCGGTGGATATTTAGGCATTATACAGGTATTTCGGATTATGTTATATTGTATCAAGTAAAAAAGAGATACATGGTACATTATAATTATACGGAATTACTAATTGGGAAGAATTACATATATAAAAATTAGAAACATATAGTAAGCAAGCAACATGCGTTAATTCCTGTAATGCCTATGCATATAGAAATTGTGAAGTGTAAACATGGAAATGCAAGAAAAAAAAATTACTTTTCATAAGTTTATTATGTAATAAGTAGGCTACCCTTGATAAAAAAGTTAATGAATGAATTAAATTTCATGTATATATATATATATATATATATATATATATATATATATATATATATATATATATATATATATATTCATATATATATACATATGTGTATATATATATATATATATATATATATATATATATATATATATATATATATATATATGTGTGTGTGTGTGTGTGTGTGTGTGTGTATGTATGTGTGTGTGCGTGTGTGTGGAAAGTAACAAAATAAAAAAATTCTTGCTATACATTATATGTGATGAAGGAACAGACTACTAGGCCATGATATTTTTTCACAATTTTCTCTTCTTTCTGTGATTTTCTCTAGACCTATCTAAATATTCCTCTAAATCTAGTCTTTTAACTTTCATACTTTCAGTTGAGGATACAGCAATATTATTTATTTGGGCATTGATCATTGCATTTATGGGAGTAGTCTTAATAAATTTCAAAGCACAGAAGCTTCTCTCAGTTGAAGCCGATGACACATAAGTAGCACTTCAGAAAGGACTCCTCATATGGATTAAAAAATTTCGTCAAGTCTAACCATGATTTAGGTCTTCCAGTGTGACTTGCGTCCCTGTAGCGTCTTTCTAACATGCGTTTTGCAAAGAATATCTTATATTTGAGATCTTTAATGTTAGCATAATAGGCATGAATAAATCAACACAATTCCTCAAAAGATAACATACGAGGTACAATAGGGTAGAAAAGCGAATTCGTCCTGAATCCTTAACAATGAGGTCAAAGTTTGTGTTTCCTTTTTTTTTTTTTTTTCAAATAGAAGCACCAACAAACTCCTGCAATTTTGTAGAAATTATATGTTTCCTTGATAGTCTACACTCTGAAGTATTAAAACCAACATCTGCTGTAATCAATGGAGAAGCTTCAGAGTGGGCAGCTGTTACAAGCGGAGTACCTCAAGGATCCGTCCTTACCCTATTGCTATATCTGATCTACATTAACGACATAGATTTAGGATTAACTAGTAGAATAGCCAAATTTGTCGACGATACTAAATTAGGCACAAATGCCGTGAAAACCTTAAGAGAGAATCTAATGAAGCTAGGAGATTGGCCCAGAAAATGGCAAATGCCTTTCAACCCACAATCAACTCACTGATGGGTAATGAAATAGAAAGTGTGGACAAGGAGGAAGATCGAGGTATTATTATCAGTTAGGCTTTGAAGTTCTCCAAACAGAGCATAAAAGCTGAAAAGAAAGCACAAAACCTAATATGCTAAATAAAGAGTCAATTCCAATACAGAATAAAAAACACTGCACTACAGCTGTACACATCACCAGTAAGACCCCATCTATAATACGGAGTCCAATTCTGGGCTCCAAGTATTCGGAAGGATATAGACAAATTGGATACAGTACAAGCTAAGGCCAAAAAACTGGTTCCAATACTATGGCAATTTGGATATAGACGGAGGATGGAACGTTTGAACTTATTTGATCTACAAACACGACTAAGGGGACAGTTAATAGAGGCATTTAAAATTCTTAAAGGAATAACAAATGTAGATTAGAGCAATCTATTCACGCTTAGCATAAATCATTCCAAAGGTAACGGAAACAAACTGAAATTAAAAAGATACAACACTCAATGTGGCAATTTCTTTACATACAAAATACAAATACTTTAATAGACTTCCAGCGGATGTAGTAAATAGTAACAGGGTAAATGAGTTCATGAATAAGTTAGACTAGATCATAAGAACTCTCTAAATGCTTAAACTAAATTGGTCTACCAAAGAGCGAGGATGCACTAAAAATTCTGTCAGGCTTAAATCCTTTTAACTCCTTGTAGTGGGGCGGTTTAGCTCGAAATTTCAAAAGGATTGTGCATTTTGAGATACAAGCACCAAATTAGGAAAAAATGTACAATAATATATGGCGAACATTTTCAGATATTGAGCCACTCGGAATTCTTCCTTCATGTTTGCCATATTGGAATTCAAAATGGCCGCCATTTGAAATCTACATTTTCGATTATCTTTGGATCTAATGCTGCTATTGACTCGATTCTGGTGTCTAAATGAATGTGGGGGGGGGGGGGGGGGAAGGAATCTAATGGTAACAATCTGCATCGCATATTTTGTACCAATGAGCCGCCATATTGGATTTCAAAATGTCTGCCATTTGAAATCTACATTTTTTATTATCTTTGGGTCTAATGCTGCTATTGACTCGATTCTGGTGTCCAAATGTATGTTTTGGGAAGAAAGGAATCCGATGGTTACAATCTGCATTGTGTATCTTTATAAATTAGCCAACATATTGGATTTCAAAATGGCCGCCACTTGAATTCTACATGTGCTATTACCTCTGGGTCAAATATTTTTACAGTACATGACAATATCCATTTTTCAAAATGACATACTTTATTACAGTACTCCACTTAATTCATGAGAGATGAATATTCATTATCATGTATTTTTGACCACACAACATTTTACTCAAAGTCTGTGAAGCAAAAATTGTTTGAGTTATTGATTAGATTCTCTATTGTTCTAGGTTTGATATGGCACCTTTCATATATGATTAGTTTTCTCCATTCTTTCAATCAATATCACAAAATGATCAATTCGGGGTTACGTCTGAATATCCACAAAATAGTGTGAACATCAACACAAAACAACGTAAACTTCTCAGAACTAGCTTTCCCTGTAAAACTCTAAATAAATATCGACTTACTTCAACTACTAATTTTGAGTTTTATAATTTTTACATGTCTTAGGTCATGTCTTAAATATCTTAGTTAAAATTCTGACATGCTATGGTGTAATATATAAGGTTGGGTGTGTACTGACATTCTACAATGGTCTTGTATTTGAGGCTAGGTATACATCGGTACTGAAGATATGTGTACATAAACCATCTCATATTAACCAGTTCAGCACTGCCACAAGTAAATGAATGTTGTGGACTCATCTTCATGTGCATTCCCCTTCACACACACAGAGGGCTGTGCAATTACGGGCAGCCTTCTTGCACTTGCAGCGTCTCACACACCCTTTCTGGCACTTGCAAGAAACCAGCTCCATGCAGGTGTGAGCTGCCTCAGGTAGCCTGGTCCAATATGGTGTGTATTGTCCTCCAGTCATTGACCAACCCCAGTTTGTTGGTGGTAGGAGTTCTGGTGCTGGCACCAGTATCTGACCCCACAAATGTCCATCTTGATATACTGCCCTCTTGACATGTTCCTCTAAAGTTGCCTTCGTTGGAGGGATCAGCTGCACATTGTTCTTCCTTGCGAAGAGTTTCCTCCTGGCCTTTTCAATGTCCGTGCATTTGCTGGTTCGATCATACAACAGGATCACGAACCTCTCGATGATGCACATTGCATCATTTGGTATGTCACTTGGTGCGGAAGACAGCTGCATCCGCGCCTCAGTTAACTCTGGCAGTACTGTCCAGACTGCCCATGCGGTCTTCTTGCCATGACTAGCAAAGCTTGACACAGTATCGTATCCAGTTAGAGCGTGGAACATTGGCAGTGCACGAGCCTTCTCTGGTCCCAGTCCAGCTGCTATTTCATGTGCTGCTAGGTATCGGAAACTTCGGCCTGTTCCGAATACCAGCCATAGTTTGTCTTTTGGTTGCAATTCCTGTACCACGGACACTGCCAGCACCCCAACATCGGTGTCTACAGTCTGGATGACTATTGAATGGTGTCCGTGCTTAGCTGCGTGAGATGCATGCAGCAACATCCAACTGTCAGCCTCTTCATGGTTGCATGGGTCGAGTGAAGTCAGATCTGGTAGTAGTGGCTTGCTGAGCACTGCCTCTCCCTCAGTAATGACGAGTTGCTTGTCCTCCTGGTCAAACCATTCCAAGAGAGCTGTTGAGAGAAACTTAAACAGCTCAGTCTTGTTGCTGTCCACTCGTAGGAAGTTCTGCCAGTTTCCTGGTATGGATGCGGCGGCCGCCACACGTCTCCGCACGCCCTGTCCCCGCTTTGTACGTGTACTACCTTTCAGTGAATCAGCAAGGTAAGTATCCCAGATCAGATCCCGGCGTGACACTGTTTGCAGCTTAGTAGATATATATGGAATGAAGATCTGATGTGCGTACTCTTCAAAGGTCTTTGATGCAGCCGGCTTCAGCATCTGGACGATAGCTGCTCCATCAAGCACTATACAGGTAGTGACAGGAGTATCTGTCTTAGCGTCGGAGATTTCTTCCAAACATGTGATGAGATCACTCTTGGTACCAGTGGAGAGGTTTCCACCATCGGACAGTGCAGGAGGACATGCCTGGTTCTCATGACGAAAGAACTCCTCAAGGTTTCCATCCCTCGTCTGACAGCCAATGTACAGGCGTGCGAAGAGTTCACGGTCATTTTTGACGGAGGTGAGCTGTTGCTGACCTTTGCTCTGGCTTCTTGGAGTTGAAAGGCTGAATACCTTCAGCTTGTTACGAGGTATGGGGTCGTCCACTGCCTTTGTTCTGTCCAACAGACACTCTGGTGAAAGCCTCGAACTGCTCTTGGCCAATCTTCTTAGAATTCATCTCGGTCTCCACGGCAGCAGGACCTGCAATGTCCTTTGAATCCAGTATGACTAGATCCTGGCTCTCCTCCTCGAATGGGTTACCCATCTCCCCTATTACACCAACGAACGAGAGAGCAGACATCTCTCACAAATGAGGCCTGTACACTTGGAGTCTGATCATGATGGCGTGTGTCTGTTGTTTGCCGTCTACAGTATTGGTTCCCGTCTTGGAATTCTTCGATCACCCTTGCAACTTCTGGTCCTGCAATCATCCAGCGACGAAGGGCACTAGGGTTGTCAGTAAGCCCAACTGCGCCACCATCTCCTTTGATGCAGGCATTATTCTGCTCATGTGCCTGGTGAGGCGGGATTGAAGAGAACACCCTCTGCGTTAGACACCAGAATCGAGTCAAAAATAGCATAAGACCCACTGATAATAAAAAATGAAGATTTCAAATGGCGACCATTCTGAAAGCCAATATGGCGGCTCAGTGGTAAAAAAAATACGCAATGCAGATTGTAACCGTTGGATTCCTTGCCCCCAAAACCTACATTCAGGCACCAGAATCGAGTCAATAGCAATTTTAGATCCACAGATAAGCACTAATGTAGATTTCAAATGGCGGCCATTTTGAATTCCAATATGGCGGACATGAATAGAGAATTCCGATTGGCTCAATATCTGAAAATGTTCGCCATATGTCAATGTACATTTGAGCCAAATTTGGTGCTTGTATCACAAAATGCACAATAGGTTAGCTATGCTGCTCCACTATTGTAATTCTTCTCCATCTCATCCCACAAAACATTAAAAAAAAGTAGGACCTGAACGCATCTCTTCAAGCTAAACTTTACCGTTTCAAATAATTCTACAGCTTTTTCCAAGTCAAGGATAGCTGACTTTAGCAAATCCCAATAAAAAAAAA
>NC_090756.1:47963940-47966440 GCF_036898095.1 Palaemon carinicauda
AAGGTGATAGTTACACATTTTCACTGTGTTCACTATTTGGTCCCTCATTGACAAATTATAATCTATCAGTACAGTACACCCAAATTTTTCACAACAGGCTCAATCCCAACATCAGAGTCACCAATTTTTATACTTGGAATTAACTGGTAATTCTTCAAAGCCACCTTTGTGCCAAAAACATACATTCTGTTTAATCATCATTTAATTTAAGCATTTTCCTCTGCATCCATGTTTTTATTTCAGGCATTATCTCATCAATTTTCTCCTTTGTATCTTGTGTTGTTGAAATTGAAAGGTAGAACTGAGTATCATCTGCATATAGTTTAAAGCCCACTTTTTGCTTTTTCAAGATGTGTGATAGCTCGATAGTGTAAATGATGAACAGGATAGGGCCTAGAACACTACCCTGTGGTACACCTTTCATAAGAATTCTCTCAATGGATCGGTTTCCAGAAACTTCTACAATAGTCTTCCTATGCATTAAGTAACTTCGCATAAATAAACTTTAAAAGCTTCAAAAAGCAGGAGAAAGAGATATAAGATAGAACAGCGTTCCCAAGTGTACCCTAAAGCAACAGAACTCTACCCCAAGACAGTAGAAGTCCATCGTACAGAGGCTATGGCACTACCCAAGACTACAGAACAATACTTTGATTTGGAGTGTCCTTGTCCTAGAAGAGCTGCTTACCATAGCTGAAGAGTCTCTTCTACCCTTATCAAGAGGAAAGCGGCCACTAAATAATTTCCTGGTAGTAGTTAACCCCTTGTGCAAAGAAGGATGGTTTGGTAATCTCAGTGTTGTTAGGTGTAAGAGACCAGAGGAGATGCGGAAAGAATAGGCAAGACTATTCGGTGTATGTGTAGGAAAAGCCATAATGACCCGTAACCAGAGAGAGGGAGCCAATGTAGTACTGTCTAACAAGTCAAAGGACCCAATAACTCTCTAGCGGTAGTATCTCAACGGTTGGCTGGTGCCCTGAACTAGGGCTTTGGCCTTACATTCCTTACCAGACTTTCGACTAATACACAATTATCATGTCCCAAAGGTTACGTTTGCTGGGTTTGCTGAGTCAGGTCGTAGCCTATTGGAAACTTCCCTGCCCCACTATCTGTTGGAAGGGAGCTCAAACCCAGCTCAAGCTTGATAGTTTTAATTACAACCTCGCCGTCCTTGTGAGCTAAGGACTGGGGTTTGGGGGACTTTATAGGTGTACGTTCTGAGTCATCAACAGCCATTGCCTGGACCTCCCTGGTCCAAGATTGAGGGAGAGGGGGCTTGAGGGCTCATGATATGTACCATAGCTCTACGGTATTCTGGGACAACTGAGATAGAATAAAAATATTCTAACTAGGGTTGTAGCTTGGCAAGTAATAATAATGATAATAATTAAGAGGAGAGAGAGAGAGAGAGAGAGAGAGAGAGAGAGAGAGAGAGAGAGAGAGAGAGAGAGAGAGAGAGAGAGAGAGTTAATCCTCGTGATACTGACTGGAAACCAGACAGCTGGAAGCATTTCCTGTTTATTGCAACAATCCTGTTGCTTTGGAATCGCCTCTGGAAGATTTATCTGAACCAAATGATGCCATTCGAAAGGGTTTTCTGGACACCTGATTAAATTATTATTTTTTCTCTTTCTATTTTCTAAAGTAGTGACTCAAATAGAAGGCCTGGGAATGTTGTTATTATTCGAAGGAGAGAAATAATATATATATATATATATATATATATATATATATATATATATATATATACATAAATATATATAATTATATCTTTATATATATATATATATATATATATATATATATATATATATATATATATATATATATATCTTTATTTATATATATATATATATCTTTATATATATATATATATATATATATATATATATATATATATATATATATATATATATATATATAAATCTGTTAATCTATCTATCTATTTACCTGGATATCTGTTTATCTATCTACGTAAATAGATGTTCATCTATCTACCTAGATATCTATCAATTTACCTAGATATCCATCTGTCTGTCAAAATATCTGTTTATTTATTTATTTACCAAGATATCTGTCTATATACCTAAATATGATTATCTATCTACAAAAATATATTTTCATCTATCTACCTAAATATCTGTCAATCTATCAAAATATATTTTTATCTACCTAGATATATGTCTATCTATCAATCCATACATATATCTAACCATACGTCTGTCTATCGGTTTTCTGTCTATCTATTTATCTATCAATAGATCGGTTTATATATATATATATATATATATATATATATATATATATATATATATATATATATATATATACAGTATATATATCTATATATATATATATATATATATATATATATATATATATATATATATATATATATATATAGGCTACCTACTGCCCATCGATCTATTCTAGAAGGACAATAGACTATAAAAAAATTTTTATATTATTCTTTCTCTCGTTCAAGCTGGGTTTTGTCTTA
>NC_090756.1:47988940-47996440 GCF_036898095.1 Palaemon carinicauda
CCTTCGCACCACTCCCAGGGCAGACGGCGCACCTTCTCCTGCAGAGAAGGTCTACGACGAGGTACTTACAGTTCCTGGCGAATTCTTCCCTGCAACTACCGACGGCACCAAGCTTGATCACCTGAGAGAAATCGCCTGGAAATTCAGACCATGCCTGAAAACATACGAGGACAACACCAAACACTTCACGCCCAAGACCCTATATGACTGCGACTACATCTTCATCCGGGTCGATGCTCACCGCCAACTCCTGACTAGACCTTATCGCGGCCCTTACGAGGTTGTCAGAAGAACAGCCAAATCTTTCCTCCTGAACGTTCACGGACAAGAAGATTGGGTGATGATCGACCGATTAAAATCAGCATACCTCGAAAGCAACCAGAAGATCACCGCTGGCCCTGGTAGACCCATGATTCCACCTCAGAACAAATCATCAACCGGACAGGAGAAAACCACATTACGACGGGGGAAAACGATTCCTCAAAACCAGAGCAACCTTTCCCTGACCTCAAGCTCCATAGGGGAATTACGTCGCCTTCCATGATACAAGGGCAGGGGAGTACTTGTAAGGACATCGTCTTACCCGCCGTGTTTCCTCCCCCTGAACTCTTTTCTGTATATTGTATCTTTTTTTATTCCACACATTGGATTTTCGTACAACAATGTTGTGCTCCTTGAGAGCTTTATATCCATGTATAATATTTTATGTTTCATTAGGCTACTGCCTTGATATTTCATATTTATATTTGAATCAAAACACAAATGATTGTGGCGGTTGGAAAGGTTCCCGCCCGGGCTACTTATCCGTCTGCAATCTGTAATTATTAATGAACTAGTGAATGCGATTCATCAACAATTATTATTAAATATTTAGATAGATATGCACAAACACACACACAGAACACCCTTTCAGCATAAATACACACACACACACACACACACACACACACACATATATATATATATATATATATATATATATATATATATATATATATATATATATATATATATATATATATATATATTGTCATAGAATGTTCAACACAATTAATCCGATTCCTCCAACCTCGTGAATTTAATTATGATTCCAAAAACGTTTCTTGAAAAACTTTTGTAATAGCATAATATAGCGCCCAAGCAAGGACCAGGGAGAACCAGACGATGGCCGCTTATGCCTCAGAAGGTAGACAATTAGGCCGCCAAAAAAACTCCGGCCCTTACTCCAAAAGGATGGCCTGGTTGCAGACACTACAAGAAACGATCGAACTAGGATGTGACTCAATCTCTTGTCCAACAGAACCTCCAGGAGGGACGTTTCCAATATATCATCACAACAATTTCCTATTATTTTGTTTTCTTCCCTCCTTAATTACAATACTTCATTCCCCATATCCTTGCTATATTCTTACATCCACTACCCTAATGTTTAATAATAATAATAATATTAATAATAATAATAATAATAATAATAATAATAATAATAATAATAATAATTATAATAATAATAATATCTCGGAAGTTGATCGTCTTTCATGCAGGTTTCATTGAAGATTATAGCTGCCTCAGTGGCGTTGATTTTGTAGTTGAGCTTTAGATTGCTCTAATTTTCCTTCCCTAAACAGTACTGCATGCCGTCAGTACAACGGCTACTCCAACGCACAACGAATAATTGCTACGAACTCAGCCAAGCAGCGACAGCAGTACTGTACTTACAAAGTCAACCTATACTACAACGGCTTTATGCACAATCAGTACCAGGAGGATATGGGTATGAAGGAGATTTTCAGGATAAACTTGATCATTTACTATCAAACAACGATGACCAGATTCCTATTTATGAAGAAGTCGTCTATTCCTAACAATGCCTAGTCCGTGGATACTCCAGCAGTTATATTGGCATGACAACGATGAGATTTTCTAAACAATCGACCTGCCAGGTTCAGTAGGCTGCTATCAAGATGCACCAACACCTGGTGCATAACAAAAGCATCAAACAAGAGGGCATACTGGCAATGTGACGAACTTTGGTGACTCCCAGGACAGCAGAAGACTAAAGATCATGGAGGCCCTCGCCCCTCATCCAGCAAGAATAGCCGAACATCGCTACCAAAGAAATTTTCCTCCTCCCCTCCTGCCCTAGGAACACCAACTAACCCCTCGCCAACATCGATGCGCATGAGGATGATCAGCGAACCAGCAACTTAAGGAGCATCTTGGCCAATGAGGGTGCAAAGCTGGAAGCCCAGACCAGTATTACTCAGATCAAGCCTAATTTGACAACCGTGAGTGTAGCAGCGGCATGATTGTGACGGATCTCGTTCAGTCTCAGATTAGGTATCACTTCCACTCACAGGACATACCAACGACCAGAGCCTGAATTAACTACCACCCTAGCCCGTACAAATAGAGCCAGTCCTCCTTACAATGGTTCACTTCTAGCCTGAAAATGAGAGGAAACACAGTAAAATCTTAGAATCTATCTGTGTATTTTGATCCCCTACCTACCTATGACCAACATATAACAGCTAGAAAAGATACTTGTCGGACTAAACATAGTCCTAAGCATCTTCACAGGACTGGCGGACACAGTCACACAAAAACCAAGCCTAGAAATGGTTCAGGCAACAATGTACCTGGATGAAAGGCTAGGGTGGGCAGCACCCAAAGTGGCTGGTCTATGAGCATCCAAAGAAGTGATCCGGTTCCCGGAACATCGGGGATACAAGATAAATTTCAAGAAGTCTCAATTCTCTCCAGTTCGCAATAGTGACAGACCTAGTGCTAAGAGCACAGCGGAAAGATGCGTTAAGAGTCTGGAGAAGATACGCATCAAACGCTCGAAGAGATCCAAAGGGACTGATATTGGTCTTTCCCGCTTCCCTTACAATGGTCAAAGGCCAAAAGCCTATTGAAGACCATGTTGGTCCTGTCATGGATGGAGAAACGCTCTCCACGCAGATCAGACCTCCTCAGGTTGATCTGGGACATCGAAGCGATAATGAGACGTCAAAACCGACAAGGCTAGAGAACGTCTCATACAGTCTAGGTGGCATTAACCCTCCCTTACCTAAAGGGATGGCACCTATCAGCAGTTCATGTACAATCGATCCGCAATGTGACAGCGGATGTTCTACTCAAGCTCAAGCCGAAAGAGTTAGAATGGTCCATGGACGCAGACCTATTCTTTCCCAGATGTGAACAAGTCCCCAAACTGCAGATCGAGTTCTTTGTCACAAGCGTTATCAAAAAACTACCTCGATAAGTAGCCCCATACGAGGATCCTCTAGTGGAGATAACAGACATCATGTCTCTAGTATAGAATGGATGGACTCAGGAATTCCTGTTCATCCCATCCAATCTCCTGTTTAAGGTCCTCAACACACTGAGATCCTTCCAGGGAGGAGTGGCTCTGTGGGCTCTCAAGTAGCCCAAGAGCAATCTGTTCCCTTTGGTGAAGGAACAGAAGCTGAGGCTGGCCCTAGTTCTGAACCTACGGCTATCTCAGAAGGTTCAGAAGTTAATTGACTTTGATTTATCACAGAGAGCCCAAACCCTTCATTTCATGATTTTCTTGGACTAGTGGTTAGGAAAAGATTTGAGATCTCAGAAGGCAGTATAGAATTCTTAGAAGAATACAAGTCTAAATCAACTAGAAGTTAATATGAGTCGTCTTGGAAGAAGTGGGTTGCTTTTGTAAAAGCAAAAGGACCGAAAGAAATTTCAATGAAATTCTGTCTGTCCTTCTTTGTCCACCTTCATAATCAAGGTCTGGCAGCCAACACAATAACCACGTGCAAGTCAGCCTTGACTAGACCTCTTTTATATGCCTTTCAAGTGGATCTGGGGCGGATGATATCTTTAATAAGAGTCCGAAGGCATGTGCAAGTCTTAGGCCTGCAGCACTGCCAAAGCCCATCTCATGGTCTTTGGAGAAGGTCCTACATTATGCCTCATCTGTGAACAATGAAGATTGTTCCCTTAAAGATCTAACCCAAAAGGTTATTTTTCTGTTCGCTATAGCCTCTGGGGCTAGAGCTAGTGAAACAGTGGCCCTATCCAGAGATGAGGGCCACATTCAGTTCACAGAAGCGGGAGAGCTGAATCTCTTTCCTAATCCAACCTTTCTCGATAAGAATGAGCTACCCACTAAGAGGTGGGGTTCCTGGAGAATCTGCCATCTGAAGGAAGATGTCTCTCTATGTCCTGTAGAGTGTCTAAAGGTCTACCTTCGTAGAACTTCAGACTTCAGGGGAGGACAGCTCTTTAAAGGAGAAACCTGTAGATCAAACTTGTCCCTGAAACAACTAAGGGAAAAGCTCAGCTACTTTATTCGCAGAGCGGATCCTGACAGTACTCCCGCAGGTCATGATCCGAGAAAAATTGCTTCATCATTAAACTTTTTTCAGTATATGGACTTTGAGCGTCTCCACTCATATACTGGATGGAAATCATCCAGGGTGTTCTACAACCACTATGCTAAGCAGGTCCATGAACTGAAGCATTATGTGGTGGTGGCAGGTAGTGTATTAAAACCTGTTGTCTACTTCTGCGATGTACAGTTAATTGATTGGGACTGTCAATTAAAGGGAGAGGGTGTCAGCACTTTTAGTGTGATCCCCTTTTAGATAAGTGTTACTATGGTGACACTAACTCTGTTCAATATCTCAGGTGTGGAATTATACAGATAGCACTAGTGCCGTGTGTACTTAGTACACAGTTCTGATAGAATATAATAAGTACGAAAATTATGAAGAGAAATTCATTAAAACTTTTCTTCAGTCTGAGAGTGGCACTCATCATTCCTTCCTTTTCAAAGGGGAAAAATAATTTCTGTATATGTCGCAGGTATAACTCCTTTATCATACTACATCCGTTTTACATGTTAATTAATTTAGTTATTTATCAGAAATAAATGTCTATTAGAATGTAATTGCGTCCTAATTCACCCGACAATTGCATGTTCAAGATGCCAGAGTTCTTTGACTTACTGATGTAAGTATATTTTATATTATTGTATGCTTGCAAACAATGGATATAATGGACACTGATATTGGTTTGGCAATATATAAAAACCATGAGACTGTTTGTATATTCAGTGTATATTTAATAATAATAATAATAATAATAATAATAATAATAAAAATAATAATAATAATAATAATAATAATAATAATAATAATAATAATAATAATAATAATAATAATAATAATAATTCTTGCAAAAATGAATAAGACGTAAACTGACGAACTTTTCTTTCCAATATTTTGGAGGTTATGGTCATGGAAAAAGTAAATGATGCCCTAGGAATAAGTAAATGGTAGAGAAGAATAACCAAATATATCTATTCTTCAATATTTCAAAGAGATAAATTATTTTGTTTGTCATGACAACTCACAGATGAATAAAAAAATACCTGGAAGGATATAGAACATTTCTACTAATGCATTCAGCACAGACCGTCAGGATGGATTGTGCAATTTCTTTATTTCGTTTTTATGCAAATTCAGTATATGCTAAATGCATCAGAACTTAAATGTTTACACGGTTCCAAATTTAGATAAGAGGTTAGAAAGAGAGAGAGAGAGAGAGAGAGAGAGAGAGAGAGAGAGAGAGAGAGAGAGAGAGAGAGAGAGAGAGAGAGAGAGAGAGAGAGAGAGAGAGAGAGAGCTAATCTTCCCAATGCTATCAAACAAAATTCTGAAGGCTTTTTTGTTGAGGGGTGCTCGTACCGAGTTACCAGTGTAGACATTATTATTCGTAAAAATGTACAATTTAATGCAACATATTTTCTGTGATAATCTATATATATTTCATCCACTCAGTTCTTCATATTTACTTTTCTTAGCTATGTACAATTTTCATCACATATGCATCTACATCAACATTTCAATAAAAACCTTTTCTTATCCAGAGGTTCCTTGAAAATAGCAAAAGTTGTAATAATTTCTTTTCACCATCGAATGGCAACACCTCGCTTTCAACGTTGCCATCTTATAGTGTCATTGTATTTCTCAAACCCTTAAGGTGGGTTGACCCCTATGCACTTTTTTGTTGGGAAGTGTTGCGATATGGGGTCGTGCCCTCTCACAAGAGAGCGTACCACAAATCACTACGGCTCCTGAAAAGACCTGGCAAGAAGCATGTAAAATGGCACGATGTCACCAGGAACGACCCCGTGCGACTTCCTGTGAGGCCTTACTGTAAAATGTTACCCCTTCGTGAGCACAGCTTACGATGTCTGGGCGAGCTCGTTGTAAATTCGTCCGAGAAGAGTCGCCTTCTGATTGCTGACTGGTTGAAGCCCAGGACAAGATGAATACCGATTGCTGATTGGTTGATAACGGTGTGTGGGTGGCATATAAAGGGTCGCTAGGGCCAGCATCAATCAATCCCCTTCCCGTAAATGCCGAAATACTACAACCTCTTCACTGCCTCCCCAGACCACCAAGCAGTCAAAGGAGCCCTAGAAGCTCCAGCCCCAACCCCAGAACCGGATGTGCCCCCTTCTCTGATGGTGGTGGAGGCCGTGTCTGCTGACGATCCTGTTGTCGAAGAACCTGTAGGAGGACCTGATGGACTACAGCAGCCCCAAAAGAAGAGATATCTGCCCAGCAAGACTACTCCTTCATGGATGCCCATGTTTCTGAGATTGCTGAGTCTCTGAAGCTGAATCCCCTTCTCTATAACAAGCAGGACAATCAGTGGTGCAACCCAAGACTGAAGGAGACCCTCCAAGTGAGGACGTTGCTTGAGATTAAAAGGACAGATTTGGGGAAAATAGGGAAGTAGGAGAGCAAGAGTGGTGCCCCAACAAAGAGGAAGAAGTCATGACCACCTGGGAGTTCCTCGGGGTCACAAAGACCACGTAAATACACTATTGAGTGACAGGTTCTCTCCTAGCTTGCAAAGGGCCACATCAGACATAAATGTCGACGAATCCTCCAGTGATATGAATGGTTTGTCTGATGCTTCAATCGTGAGGAGGAGGAACCTGAAGAAGAAGAGCAAGCCAGCAGATACGGTAGCATCTACTCCAACAGATGAGCAGATGGTATCCGGACACACCATCAGGGAGCTCCTGCACAAAGCCAATATCCTGATGCAGAAAGAGGCTGAGGTACCTGAGGCTGCAATCCCCAACTTCTCAATGTACCTATGTTCATGAATGAGAAGAGTGTCCCCCAAGAACTTCAAGGTGCTGTTCGGGATGATCCTGGAGAGGGTCTCAGCCCTAGAAAAACTACCTAAAGGGACATCTTCCATCACCAACCACAGTCTAATCCTCAATTTCCCCAGCTTCTAGACCCTCAATGTTCTGTCTGCGGCCATGGATCTGATGGCCATATTTCCCCACCCTACACACTCCATAGAGCGTGTCGAAGGAAGACAGCGACCATGATTGAATACATGGTTAAATGTATCTTGTAAATATAATGTACACTGCATTTTTCCGAAATAACAATATCTTTTATCAAACATAACCTTTTACACTTCCAT
>NC_090756.1:48006440-48018940 GCF_036898095.1 Palaemon carinicauda
GTTTTCGGCTACTTTGAACTTTTGAAAATCTACCGATTCAACTCCTCGATTAGTAAGATCATTCCATAACTTGATCACAACTGGAATAAAACTTCTTGAATACTGTGTAGTATTGACCCTTATGATGGAGAAGGCCTGACTATTAGAATTAACTGCGTGCCTATTATTACGAACAGGATGGAACTGTCCGGGGAGATCTGAATGTAAGGGAGGATCAGAATTATAAAAAATCTTATGTAACATGCATATCGAACTAATTGAATGACAGTGCCAGAGATTAATATCTAGATCAAAAATAAGAAATTTAATAGACCGTAAATTACTCTCCAACAAATCAAGATGAGAATCAACAGCTGAATATCAGACAGGAGAACAATAGTCGAAACAAGGTAGACTGAAAGAATTAAAACAACTCCTTCAGAATAGATTGATCACCGAAAAATCTTAAAACACTTTCAAAATAAGCCATTTTTTTTTTTTTTTTTTTTTGCAATTGAAGAAGACACAGCCGTAAAGTGTTCCTGAAAAGTAAATTTGCTGTCGAGAATCCCACCTAAAATCTTAAAAAGGTCTGAGAGAGTTAAAGAGACAGTATCAATGCTGAAATCTTGATGTTGAGGAGCCAATGTCCTCCATCTACTTACAATAATTCATTGACTTCTTCTTCTTCTTCTTCTTCTTCTTCTTCTTCTTCTTCTTCTTATTATTATTATTATTATTATTATTAGTAGTAGTAGTAGTAGTAGTAGTAGTAGTAGTAGTAGTAGTAGTTTTATTACTTGCTGAACTACAACCCTAGTTGGAAAAGCAGGATGTTATATGGCCAAGGGCTCCAACAAGGAAAATACACCAATGAGGAAAGGAAACAAGGAAAAATAAAATATCATAAAAATAGTAACATTAAAAATTTCCTAAACTATATAAACTTAACAAAACAAGAAGAGAAATAAGATAGAATAGTGTGGCCAAGTGTAACCTGCAGCAAGAGAATTCTAACCCAAGACAGTGGAAGACCATGTTACAGAGGTTATGGCACTACCCAAAACTAGAGTACAATGGTTTGATTTTGGAGTGTCCTTCTCCTAAAAGAGATGCTTACCATAGCTGAAGAGTCACTTCTAACCTTACCAAGAGGAATGTAGTCACTGAACAAATACAGTGCAGTAGTTAACCACTTGGGTGAAGAAGAATTGTTTGGGAATCTCAGTGTTTTCAGGTTTATGAGGACAGGAGAATTTGTAAAGAATAGGCCAGACTATTCAGTGTATGTGTAAGCAAAGGGAAAGTGAACCGTAACCAGAGGGAAGGATCCAATGTAGTACTGTCTGGCCAGTCAAAGGACCCCAAAATTATCTAATGGTAGTATCTCAACGGGTGGCTGGTGCCACTTCATGCCCCTAATTTGCACCATGCACTAATTTCAGCTAAATCACTATTAAGGAATTCAGCAATCCATATCTACATCAGGAGATGAAATTTCTGCAAGGATTGTAGCATCATCTGCATATGGAAATAGATTGTTTTCTTGGCCAAACAACATGTCATGTGTATATAGTATGAAAGATAATGGGCCATGAGCTCTACCCTGAAGAACACCGGATATCACATTCCTATACTCCCTATGGTGCCCATCAACAACAACTCTTTGAGATCTATTACAAGAAAAATCAATAATAATACTAAGAAACGACCAACCCACTCCCAACTGTTTCAGTTTGAAAACAAGGGCCTCATGATTAACACGGTCAAAGGCAGCACTAAAATCAAGGCCAATCATACGAACTTCCTGACCACAATCAAACGATTTCTGTACAGCATTGGAGATTGTAAGAAGGGCATCACATGCTCCAAGACCTTTACGAAAACCAAATTGTAAACTAGGGAACAGATTATTACATTCAGCAAATCTATTAAGACATTTTGCCAAAAGACATTTAAAAAATGTAGCTAATATGGGAGTTATGAAAGTTCTGCTGTAATCAGTTTAGACTTGAGCTACCACAAACACATTTACATAGAGGAGTAAAATTATCCATTCTCTAACAAGTGCTAAAAGCTCCTGTTTTTGCTAACTTGTGCAAAATAACAGATAACTTTGGAGGTAAGAAATCTTCAGTCTTTGTAAAAAAAAAAAAAAAAAGGAAAAATTCCACTTGGGTCTACACCTATGTAAGCATCAAGATCCATCAAGAGAGCTTTTATTTCACGAGATCGAAAAGCTTAAATACTTAGTTTAGCCTTAGGAAAACAGAAATGAGAAGGATCAAGTTTCTCATTACTCTGTATGCTGTCAGACACATCAGCCAAAAGAGTTAGCTTTTCCTTTGGACAGGGAGTGACAGAGTCATCTTGGTTAGGTAAAGGAGAAACTGTTGCATCTACACCAAAGACTGCAGATTCATCGATAGTCCACCGCTTACGTTCCAGTTATACCAAAAGGGGTTTCTTTTATGATTAAATTGTTTTCCTTTTCAGTTGGAGCATAAACTCTCTGAGCAAAAGCTATAAGCGGAGTACAGTTATTTCAAGTCAAATCTAATCTGTTACCCTTCCAAAGATGATAGGCCTCCTGCTTCTCCAAATAAGCACGTCTACAATCACCATTGAACAAGAGTTTGACCTTCACTCGGTATCTTAGCACACGAGAAGGGATACCCCTATCAATTATGTTGACTAGATTTTCATTCAAAGGGACAACAGGGTCACCACTGCTATACAATTGTGACCAATTCAAGCCCAATGATCACTCAAAATCCCATTTCAGTCGGCTTGAGATTTCATATAAATCTTGCATGAGTATGATACATCAGGGACAGGCTGCTCAGTTTTCACTACTAATGAAATCAAGGGATGAGTAGACTTTGTAAGCGGAGAACCAACCTTACTTGTTATAAAGTCATGGGAGTAGATGCATGCGAGGTCCAAACAATTACCAGACCTGTGAGTAGCTCCACTTATGATTTGCTCACAGCCTGATTCAGAGGCTAAGTCTAAAGCTCTTAGGCCATGGCGATCGGTAGGAGAAAGATAACTTAACCACTCCCTATGGTGAGCATTGATATAACAAATAAAGATAAAAGAGGCTTTTTTATCACCTTATTGAATCTTAGCCATGATGGAAAGAAGGTAATCAAAGATAGAAACATCCATGTCTCGATTCCGGTAGATTGAACACAAATAGAAGTTGTTATGCCTGCCACAAACTTTTATTACCTGAATCTCATGACATCCACATTCACAGCAGGACTTCATTATTGGCTTCTTAAAACACGCTATAAACAGCTCAGATGAGTGCCTCATATTAGAAAGAAAATTTTCTGAGCACAAAACAATATCATACTGTCTAGATGCAACTGAAAGGTCTTGAATAATTGCATGAAGACAACGAATATTGCAATACAGTACACGACATTTCGACGAAATCTAGAACCTACTGGTCCCGGATTTCGGTCATTGTCTCCAGACATCATAACAATTAATGGTAATTAAAAAAGAGACATAATACTTAACAACTAAATTAACAAGAATGATAACAAAAACAATTTGTTTTAAGGAAATGAAAATAAAGTGATTGATGTAATACATAGACTAGAAAAAAAATCGGAAAAAAACTGGTCAACATGGCAGAGCCGATACACCATGCAAGGCTAAATCCCCTCCAGGATAGCCACTTCAACTGAATGGAGGACCGTAAGGATGGTTTTGAAAAGAAAAAGAAACAGACAAGGAAAAGACCTCTTGATAAACCACCAGGCATCCATGGCCTTTCTCTTAAGCCTTCCAAACACACCGTTAAAAAAAAAAACAAGAGAAAAAAAAAGATATAATAGTGTGCTCTAGTATACCCTCAAGCAAGAGAACTCTAACCCAAGACATTGGAAGACCATGGCACAGAGGCTAGAGAACAATGGTTTGATTTTCGAGTGTCCATCTCCTAGAAGAGCTCCTTACCTTATCTAAAGAGTCTCTTTTACCCTTACCAAAAGGAAAGTAGCCACTGAAAAATTAGAGTGCAATAATTAGCCCCTTGAGTGAAAAAGAATTGTAGTAATATCAGTGTTGTCAGATCTATGAGGAAAAATGAGATTATTCGGTATATGTGTAGGCAAATACAAATGAGCCATAACCAGGAAGCATAAAACTACACAAAGATAGTGAGAAAATTATGATTGAGAAAAGTTTTTAGGACTTCAGATTGGGAAAAGTAATATTAAAGTGGAATACCTCAACAACTTAAGATTTGCAGATGACATAGTTTTGTTTAACGAATCATGGGTGGAATTACAGAAGATGATAGATTTGAATGAAGACAATAAAATGTAGGACTGAATATGAGTCAAACTAATATAATGTTTAAGGAAAATACAAAGACACAACAAATAAGAGTTATGGACGAGTCTCATGAGATTGTTAATGAATACGCATACTTAGGACAGAGAGTAAGTGTTTCCCCAGGAGAAGGATAAGGGTGAGATGGAGAGCATTTGGTAAACAAAATGATATTATGAAAAGTGAAATTAAAGACGAGATAACACTTTCTTTATTTCTAGATTCTTAAACAAAGCTTTTTATCTACAGGATCCAAAATTAGAGACGAGACAACAGTAAATGGAAATGTGATCGCGTGGGACATTTGTCATGTCTCGATTCCATCCACTTGAATCCCATCCCATCAATCACTCAAAGGACGTCAGGGGAATCCTGTGCTCTTAAGGGGTTATGTCTTCTGTCAGAGGAACCAATTCTCTTGATGATTTAATCTTATGCAGAGATAAGATACAAAAGACGAGAGAGACTTGAAATATAATATAAAGACGTTATCTGTGAAGTCTCAAATTTCTTTTCCATTGACCAGTACAATTTGTTGTTTTATTTATTTTCAATCTTCCTTTTCCTATGTTCTTTTTTTTATTCAATTCTTGTCTTATATCCAGATTTAGTTTCATATTAATTTTCGAATCAATTGAATATAAAGATAAGAATAATGGAATATAGGAATAATGGGAACAAGAATATTAGAATTCCCATTCCAGCGAGCAATGAGGACGAATCACTCCAGGAATCGTTCCAGGAATCAATTAATATCATGGAAAGAAATATTAGTTTTCCATCAAATAAATATCATTATTCACAAGTCTTTCATTATTCACTGTTTAATTTATTTCAGGGAAGTTTCCATCAACATTTAAATTGAATGTAATGAAAAAAATTAGATTCCGAAGACTATGTTCTTCTTGTAAAGTGTGTAAGTCCATTCACATTATTGGAACCAAACTGTGAAGACTTTAGCTCAATATCTACAGCTGGTAGATGGAATAATTCAAGGTGGAAATAATAAAAATAATAATAATAATAATAATAATAATAATAATAATATTAATAATAATAATAATAATAATAATAATAATAATAATAATAATAATAATAATAATAATAATAAACCAGATTTAAATATTCAGTAATTCTTGGAAGTTGTTAATCAGTTTTAAGAAACCAATAAGAATCACTGTGGAAGTAGTAAATTGCTAAAAAGAATAAAATCTAATTTAATTTGACACAAATTTCTAGTAAACTGAATGTGATTAAGTTAATATTCTAATTCCCAAAAGACTAAGGTTGTAAGAAAGGAAAAAATATAAAAGATGAGAGAGAGAGAGAGAGAGAGAGAGAGAGAGAGAGAGAGAGAGAGAGAGAGAGAGAGAGAGAGAGAGAGAGAGAATGAAGTCAGAGTGAAGAGGCTTTACCAAAAGCACAATTTCTGTGTCTGCGGAAATTTCGTGAAATGTTGAATTTTATCATTAGATTTTATAGAAATTTTCTTCGGTAAAAAACCGACTTTGTTCTATTGAGAAATAATTTACTTCTTACTTTTATGACAGTAAACAAATGTCGTATACGAGAATGATGTTGAAAAAAAAGTTATTGCACAAATTAGTAAACAAAAGAGGCAGGTCATGTAATTAGGAAGTGTATAAAAATATTCGTCCTCTGTCAAGTAAAGATCATCTGTCATTATTCTCTGTACAAAATAACATTCTTCTATTCCTGTTAATTTTCTCTCTATAATACTTCCGACTCACTTTTATTAATTAATAGATTACGCGACCCGTCAAGAGGACGGCTAGATATCAAGATGGATATGCATACACACGCTCAAACACAGACAACCTTTCCCACCCACTCCCGTTCCCTAACTACAACATGCTTGTTTCGGCAATTTGTGGGATATAGCTGTTTTCCGAGTAATTGATGCTCAGCGTGACAGGAATATATATATATATATATATATATATATATATATATATATATATATATATATATATATATATATATATATATTCTTTATCATATAAAAGAGAATAATGATATAATTACCCACAATTTTAAAATCACGTTTTTATACATTTTTAATTCCTTTGTTGGTTTGATTCCTGATTTTTAAAAAAATGGAATTCAAAATCCGTTTCTTATCCCTGAACTTTACTTATCCAGAAAGTCTAAGAGTAATTTGTTGAACCCTGTTATGGAAATCCATTTGTGGAGGAGTGGAGTTAACTCTGGAGTTGGGAGGTCCTTCAGGGGGATCGGGTTAGTATTATTATTATTATTATTATTATTATTATTATTATTATTATTATTATTATTATTATTATTATTATTATTATTATTATTATTATTTTTAGCTAAGCTATATACCTAGTTGGGAAAGCAGGATGCTATAAGCCCAAGAGCTTCAACAGGAAAACATAGCCCTGTGAGGTAAGGAAATAATGAAATAAATAAACTAAATTAGTAATAAGAATTGAAAAGAAAAATATTCTTTAAGAGCAGTAACACCAATTAAATAGGTAAATATTAAAAAAAAACAGTAAAAAAATTTGAATACAAAAATGTAAGTACATTTACGTTAACCTTGCTATAAAAGCAGATTTGAATTAATAAAGAAAATTTTAAATAACCTTTGCTGAAAATGAACATTGTTTTATTTTATCTACTAAGATTCTGTATCATAAAATTACATCAATATATGAGTTTAAAACATAATTGTTAAATAAAAGCAAAATCTTATTGCAATGGAAATTGGAATTAATATCTAAACACTGTTGGTTCTGATGATTTTTATAATTCGCGAACCTCAATATTTTAAAGATTTCATGTGTCTCAGAGAGAGAGAGAGAGAGAGAGAGAGAGAGAGAGAGAGAGAGAGAGAGAGAGAGAGAGAGAGAGAGAGAGAGAGACTCAGTGGAGTCTTGAGAATCCCCTGGATATAATTTCATGTGTAATGAGAGGAGGTCCAGATTGGCAGCTTCCATACAAGACGATCTTTAAAAGGAATGAATGTCATCCTCATATCTCTCTCTCTCTCTCTCTCTCTCTCTCTCTCTCTCTCTCTCTCTCTCTCTCTCTCTCTCTCTCTTTCTTTGTTATGCTAGGAAAAAGACGTGTGTGTGTGTCTGTGTGTGTGTGTGTGTGTATTATTCTGTACAGATATATATACGTAAAAACACAATTGTTTTTTGCAGGTAAAATTTAAACAAATCTTTGGGATGGGTCTTAAAGCAAGAAAACTTAAAGGGAAAGTCCCATTAGCCAAACGTTTACTGAAACATTTCTTACTCATTAAGACCAACAAAAAACAAAACACTCTTATGTACAAACTCCACCAAACAGCCCCCGGCCCCCAATCCGCGGCAGCACCCCCTTCGAACATCCAAGAATGTAATAAAGGCTGTTTCCGCAATGAACCTACAAAGGACATCCCCAACAGGTCTTTAGAGATTCCTTGGGAGTCCTTCCAAGGGGAATAAATGTCTTGAGTGAAGTCCTTCTGGAGGTAGCCAGGGCTTTTCACTGCTGACAAAAGAGATTTTATAGGGGGTGGAGGGAGAAGTTTATCAGGGTTGATTATGGCATTAATTAATGAAGAAGAAGAAGAAGAAGAAGAAGAAGAAGAAGAAGAAGAAGAACAACAACAACAACACACACACACTCACACACACATACACACACACACACACACACATATATATATATATATATATATATATATATATATATATGATTATATATATATATATATATATATATATATATATATATACATATATATATATTTATATATATATATGTATATATATATATATATATATATTTATATATATATCTATATATATATATATATATATATAAATATATATATATATATATATATATATATATATATATTTATTTATATATATATGTATATATATATATATATATATATATATATATATATGTATATATATAAATATATATATATATATATATATATATATATATATATGTATATATATATATAAATATATATATATATATATATATATATATATATATATATATATATATATATATATATTGTTATCATTATTATTATTATATGCTAAGCGGCAACCCTGGTTGGAAAAGCAGGATGCTATAGGCCCAGGGGCCACAACAGGAAAAATAGCCCAGTGAGGAAAGGAAACAAAGAAAAATAAAGTATTTGAAGAACAAGAACAACATTGAAATAAATATTTCCTATATAAGCTATAAAAACTTTAACAAAACCAGAGGAAGAGAAATTAGATAGAATAGTGTGCCTGAGTGTACCCTCAAGCAAGAGAACTCTAACCCAAGACAGTGGAAGACCATGTTACAGAGGCTATATATATATATATATATATATATATATATATATATATATATATGTAAATATATATACATATATACATATATATACATATATATAATATATATATATACATATATATATATATATATATATATATATATATATATATATATATATATATATATGTATATATACATATATATATATATATATATATATATATATATATATATATATATATACATATATATATATACATATACATATAAATATATGAAAATAATCAGAGCAGCTGGAGAATATGGCCAAATAATTGAGTTAATAATTATAGATGGAGAAGATTTCATAGTAAGATTACACAAAATGTATGCAAGAATGTTTTATACTTATAATTGGAACAACTTTATCATTATACTAGTTCACAAAAAGGGAGACACTAAAGACCTGAAAAATTACCTCCTAATAAGTTTACTCTCCGTCATATATAAAATATTTACAAAGATCATATAAGGACAGATAGATATACAGCTGAACTCTAATCAACCCAGAGAGCACGCAGGATTTAAAAGTAGGCAATCAACAACTGACCATATGCATTATAATTAACCAGCTTATGGAAAAATGGCAAACCACTATGTATGTGATTCCGTTAAAACATCAGCAGTAATGAAAGCCCTTAAAAAGCAAGGAATAGAAGAATCCTATGTTAGAATACCTGGAGATATCTATAAAGGAAGTACAGCAATCCTAAGACTACATAAGGACAGCGAGGAAATTCCGATCGAAAAAGAAGTTACATAGGGAGACCCCAACTCTTCTAAAATATTCACAGCATGCCTAGAAGTTTTTGACTGGGGAAATGTAGGATTTAATATTGATGGGGAATTCCTTAACAACTAAGAATTGAAGATGACATAGTTTTGTTTAATTAATCATGGAAGGAATTACATAAGATGATAGATTTGAAGAATTCTCATCCTAAGTTCTCCTACTGACCATATTACAACGGCCATTGAAAGTATATCATAAAACTGAAAAAAAAAAAAAAAAAAAAAAAAAAAAAAAAAAAAAAAAAAAAAAAAAAAATTGTGTGCCTCATTAGCCCTCTCAATGGCAGGTACTTTTCAGGGCAAGTCTAACGGTGCTTATAACTTTCTAACTCTCTGACTTCCTCTTGCTTTCTCTGAAGAATAGGCTCTACCTGTTCGACCTGAGACCCTGCCATTGTGTTTCTCAGGGTTGGCCTGTAAGTTGCATTAGGTCATTCTTCTATAGTTCAAAAGTCACTCTTAGTTCGTTGGATAAGATACCAAGCAAAGATTTCGAATATTTACAGTGCAGAGTGAATATGAGAACATGAATAAGAGCGTGTCTGGGGCCTTTGTCCTGTAGTGGACTAGAAATGGCTGCATTTGTGTTGTTGTTATATATACAACCCTTTCCGAGAGTTTGTGTGTTACCATGATCAGCAAAGCTGTAATAGTCAGGGCCATCCATACTAGGATGCTTTGTTGTGAGCGATCAGACTAAGTCTCCCACCATCACAAATCCGCAGTGGCTAAACCCTTTAGATGTATAAGGGCTTGTCTTTGGCCTTTGTTCTCCAGTGGATTAGAAATGGCTGCATTTGTTGTTGTTGTAGTTTTTGTTGTTGTTGTTGTTGTTGTTGTTGTATACACAATCCATCTTCGAGTGTTTGTGTGTTGCTATAATCAGCAAAGCTGTACTAGTCATATCCACCCATACTGGGTTGGCTTGCTGTAAGCGATCAGACTAAAGAGCATATTTGGGGCCTTTGTCATGCAGTGGGCTAAAAATGGTTGCCTTTGTTGTTGTTGTTGTTGTTTTTGTTAATATATATATACAAGAATATTTCAATGTAAGCTGGTGTGGAATACTAGATTCTTCGTTGAAAGGTTTCATCATTTGTCTGTGTTTATATTGCATATATCATGTAATGTGGTATTATAGAAAATCATATGATGAAATACCAAAAACTTGCAAAATAAAAAGAAAAAAAAATCTAAAAAAAAAGGGGTAAAAATTATTTAGTTTAAAAATTAGGAGGTGACTTCGATTACACCTGTATTCGATGTAATTATCTTTACTAAATTATCAAAAGACCATAAAAAATATATTGGAATTGGAATGATTTTAAATGGAAATATGGAAGTACCAATGCTTGGATCCGATTCATCCACATATACTTCACTCGTGATGATATATTAAAAAAAGGACAAAGAAAATATGAACATATTAAAAAAAGTAAACATTAATTTATCAGCGAAACCGAGAAATGAGTTTCTTTCGTCAAGTGGAATTTATATTTCTGGCAAAAGCCAGGAATAAGAAACTCTCCAATTACCTAATGGCGAGTTTTTTCAAGTCTGAAACTCAGTAAATCATCTAAATATATAAAAATTAGAAAAATGAGAGACTGCGAACATGTGTATGGTGGTTGAAAGCGAAGTTTTTACTCCTGAATTTTAGAAAAAAATTTTGCATGCGAATGGTGATGCTATATTGAATAACTTTTTATTCCTTGCCCATATATATATATATATATATATATATATATATATATATATATATATATATATATATATATTATATATATGATGTATACACATATAAAAATATAAATATATATATATATATATATATATATATATATATATATATATATATATGTATATATATATATATATATATATATATATATATATATATATATATATATATATATAAATATATATATATATATATATATATATACATATATATATATATATATTTATATATATATATATATATATATATATATATATATATATATATATATTAAAGGAAAATTAAGAAATCCCTTTATGAAAGATCACCTTTGCATTAGCATTTATAATTTTATTATAACATCGAGAAAAACTTCGTGCTATGTAATCTCCCAAACATTTCATAATATGTAATACAGTAAATTACGTAAGTGAAACCAATTGAATTTTTTTAAGTATTGACAAAAATACAGTAAATTATGAAAGTGAAACAGTTGAACTTCTTAAGATTTGAAAAAAAATACAGTAAATTATGAAACCGAAACAATTAAATTTCTTAAGTTTTGACATAAATACAATAAATTACGAAAGTGAAACTAATGAATTTATTTATAAAGTTTTACCAAAAATACAGTAGTTCACGAAAGTGAAACAGTTGAAAACTTAATTTGATTTCTGGTTTAGACTTATGTTAATTATTTATCTATTCTGAAATAAAAGTTTCCTCTTGATATGACTATATTACTACATTGGGCCAATGGAACTTCAAAAGCTCAAACGTGTAGCGAATGTTTTTATGTTGAACAGGCTGACATAAGTTTCTCTTCATAGTTTATAAATAAGAGATTTATTTAAATGTTGTTACTGATTTTAAGATAATTAAAAATCTTTATTCAATACTTTTCATATAGTTTATCTATTTTCTTATTTCCTTTCCTCATTGGCCTATTTTTTCCTGCTGGAGCCCTTGGGCTAACAGTATCCGGCTGTTCCAACCAAGATGTAGTTTGGCTAATAATAATAATAATAATAATAATAATAATAATAATAATAATAATAATAATAATAATAATAGTAAAATTTTCTAACCCATATATTAATATTGAATATACTATGATATAAAAAAAAATGAAATTGAACGAAATTGAAGAATAATTGAGTTTACAGGTTGGCTTGTTGAGATAAAACAATTTCAGAGGCCTTTTATAGCAACGTCTTGCAAGAACAGAGCCAAAAGCAAAAGTGATGAGGTACTTCGAACAATTTCAAACTGTCTCAAAGTTTGGTCGTATTTAGCC
>NC_090756.1:48023940-48028940 GCF_036898095.1 Palaemon carinicauda
CACACACACACATATATATATATATATATATATATATATATATATGTGTGTGTGTGTGTGTGTGTGTGTTTGTATGCCGTTTTTCGTCCACTGCAGTACAAAGGCCTCATATAGGTCAATTCATGTAATGGGTATGACCGGTTCGTATCACCATGCTGGTCAAAGCGGATTGGTGATGGTGGGAGATTTTAGTCTGATAGCTCACTGCAATCCAACCTAGCATGGAATCCATTGACTATTACAGTTTTACTGATCATGGCGATACGCAAACTTTTTCACAGAGTTAAGGTATCCCCACTCAGAAAAGGATATATATTAAAATCATGAAAAATTAATGGATTGTTAAAATGACAACAGACAGATATTTAAAGTAATACCTCCCACGGATTTTGACATTTATTAAAGATTAACCACTAAACTGGCTCTGGAGAATTGAATTGACATAGAATGATAATTTTAAAACTAAATAATTGAGCTTTATGAAGCTATCTGGCAATTTTGTAAGAGATGCCAAACACCAATAAACTACATATATCGATGAATAAATTGTAATTGTATAGATGTAGTGATAGATAGATTGATAGATGGACAGATAGATGTATGTATAGACAGGCAGATAGACAGATAGATAGATAGATAGATAGATGTATAGATAGATAGATAAATAGATAGACAGCTAGATACATGTGTAGATAAATAGATAGATTTATGGACAGATAGATATATAGATGTGTAGATAGATAGATGTGTGGATAGACAGATAGACAGATATATAAATGGGTAGATACAGAAACATAAATGTGTTAATAAACAGATAGACAGATATAATAGACAGATAGATAGATAGAGAGACTGATAGATAAAACCTGTCACGAAACAATTGCTCTCTAAAATAGACAAACATTTTGATCACACAAAAAATGTAACGAAATATATTGTATGAAAAAAACGATTCCAAAGTGAAATGGCTGATTCTCTTCGTTCAATTATATTTTGATTAAAAAAGACAAAAGTTAGTTATCAAATAGGAGTGAGCCTAAATATATATATATATATATATATATATATATATATATATATATATATATATATATATATATATATATATATTTTTTTTTTTTTTTCTTAGCTGCAGATGGCTCGAAAAAAAAATCAGGAAAAAAATGGCTCCGAAATATTTTCCGGGAAAGGGGAGAACTGTAATCACAGAGAATAATGTGAGTCTTTGTATTTATTCCTCATCGAAAAATTCTGAAATTCGTTATTCATAAATAAGGATAAGAAAATTCAACTTTTCCAATGAATTCGAACACCTGCGGAACTACTTGATTTGTTAATGAAAAGATTAATTGTGTACTTAAAAAAGAAAATAAATAAATCGACTAATATTTGGAAGCGCTCCTTGTTCGTAATTTTTCGATGTATTATCTTTTAGGTTTAATAATTACATATTCTATAAGCACTTCATATATATATATATATATATATATATATATATATATATATATATATATATATACATATATATATATATATATATATATATATATATATATATATATGATAAATTTTTGCACATTTAGACGTGTTTTTCATATTCAAATAAGCCATATATATTTTTGATACATTAATGTCTGGATTCTCTTAACGACCTCGGGATCAGAGCCCCAGGCGAAATCACACAAAGACAAGAGCTTGGGTCCGGCCGGGAATCGAACCCTGGTCGGCAAGCTTGTATAGACAGTGACTAAGCCACTTGGCCACGAAGAAAGATAAAAGTCAATGACAATTCTTCTGTACTTATACCTGTCTAATTCTGGTATTTTGTACTTAGAATTGAAATCAACCCCATCTTCACCATCGTTGCTTGTCTTTGTGTTAGGTTCTAACAAATAACGAGCTTATATACAAGCAGTTGAGAACAATAATGTCAGATAAAAACTCAAACAATATGAAACATGCGATGGCAAGCTTAAAAGGGTATTTAAATTATCAGTGCGGTCGAGAGCGAGAGATGAATAACAAACAATTGCATTGTAGTGGATGAGTGTGTATGAAACACGTGCGGTACAACCCATTTGAGACCTTAGCTTTAAACACAATAACATTACTATGTTACTGATTGCTAAATAAACATTGGTTCCATACGTCACTAAAAGTAAAATAAAGGGAAATAGAAATGATATTTGGCATGTATAAAGTATAGAATCCCAGAGCTGCGGAAGTTTTATTGATGTTTTCGAGGCCAAAAGGTTTGAAAGTTGTTCCTAAACCAGAAATATCTGTCGAATTCAAATATCGTTTGCTGTCAAAAATCCGCTCAGGGGATTTTTCAAAAAACGCGTTTGAAGTAGGTTACCTGTGTGTTGATATAGCGGCATTTTTGTCTGTATAAGAATATGTGGTTATTATTATTATTATTATTATTATTATTATTATTATTTTTACTAGCTAAGCTACAACCCTAGTTGGAAAAGCAGGATGCTATAAGCCCAAGAGCTCCAACAAGGAAAAATAACCTAGTGAGGAAAGAGAATAAGGAAATTAATAAACAACCTGAGAAATAATGAGCAATTAAAATTAAATATTTTGAAAACAGTAACAACATCAAAATAGATATGTCATATATAAACTATATAATATGCAGATATTTAGAGTCTATGCAATTTATCAATTGTTAACTCGTGTATATCACTGGAAAGCATAGTAAATTAGCTTTCTTTTTATATGTAACCTAAATATCAAGAGAAAATCAACGAAGCAAATACAATGAATTTATTTTTTTCATGTTTAACGAAAATGTCCCAATATTACTGAAAATATAATTGACTTTTTGTTCTTAGCTAGTATTATTTCACATAGAAAGACAATTCAATTTCCTTCTAAATGATGCATTCAATATGTTTTCTCTGTGGCAGTTCTGTCATCAGGTAGATCATACATAAATTGATATATCGATTTTCAAAATTTTAAAACATGGTTTTATGGATGGTGACTTGTACGTGTCACATACAAAATTCACTGTAAATGTGAGAGCACAACTGCTGTAGCATTATCTTGGGAATTTCGCCATAAGTAGGTGGAATATTTTGCAGTAAGTACAAGAAGAGTGTAGAATTAACAAGAGGGACACCAGTAGAAGTAGGTGGAGTACTCTCGCTGGCCTCCTCGAGTTTGTGCATCACTTTTGACTTTTCGGTTTTATTCATGGTTCCATCCACATGCGTCAGCATCAGAGGAACAGGTGGTAGGGATTAAGACAAAATTTTAGTCATGTCTATCTTATGCATGACACTATTGCAAAGCAGACGTCCAAATAAATCCTGTGTCCCCACGTAGCTTAACAAACATATGGGCCTTGACTTTGATTTGACTTTTCACTGCAGTGGTTGGGAAATTTTTCACCTTCCTTCTTGGAATTGGTTTGTCGAACCAACCTGCAATTTATCATTCCACTTTTGACATCCTAAAAAATCAAAAGTTCCCCAATCTCTCTCTCTCTCTCTCTCTCTCTCTCTCTCTCTCTCTCTCTCTCTCTCTCTCTCTAATAGTAAATACATGAAACAGACTGCCAACGAATGAGGGAACACATTAAACGAGTTCAAGATTAAGTTTAAAGGTTAAAAGGCCGCTAGTGTATGGCAGAAGCAAGGGACAGTGACATTGCCCTATCAAACAGGACAATGCCCAAAGAGACTGCCCATATATACAGATGATCAGCGCCCAAGCCTTCTCTCCACCCAAGCTAAGACCAAGGAGGGTCAGGCAATGACTGCTGATGACTCAGCAGATAGACCTATAGGCTCTCCCAAACCCCCCCTCCTTACCTCACAAGGATGGTGAGATTGCAGCGACCAAAGAAACTAACGAGTTTGAACGGGATTCAAACCCCAGTCTGGCGTTCACCAGTCAGGGACATTACCACATCGGCCACGATAACCCTATAGAAGATCATAGAATCTCAAAATGTTTAAACTAATTCATTATACGCAAAAGCAAATGAAATCTCCGCGGATAGACTAAAAAGTCTTTGAGACATCCAAATTCTTGTAACTCTCTCTCTCTCTCTCTCTCTCTCTCTCTCTCTCTCTCTCTCCTCTCTCTCTCTCTCTCTCTCTCTCTCTCTCAATTCAATAGTAAACAAGTTTACTAATCCTTTTTTCTTGTTATTCATTTTATATAAATACATATTTAACTTTTATTTTCACTAAAAAAGGAATTTTACATAGATTTTCAAAAATGATATAATTTGCAATCTATTTCCACACTTTTGAAATCCTAAATAAATTCATTAGTTTCCTACTCTCTCTCTCTCTCTCTCTCTCTCCTCTCTCTCTCTCTCTCTCTCTCTCTCTCCTCTCTCTCTCTCTCTCTCTCTCTCTCACTTATTTTTTTATTCCAGACCATTTAAATTAATTCTAATTCAGACCTTGCTGGAATCTTGGAACGGGTTGGACTGCTTAAAGTTGTCATTTTTAAAATGGTTGAATTTCTTGGAAGAAACTGGAAATTATATCTCACTTGATGAACTATTTTTCTTCTTTACTCCTGGGACACACTCGAGGAGATACAATTTATTTTCATGATTTTATTTTCATCTTTTCCCGTTAGCATAAGTAAAGAAAAAAATATTTTATTTGCAGTAAAAGTTTTGTTGGTTTTTTATCAGACCTGAAATAAGTCTTGGTTTGGTTTTCAAATGGTTTTGTAGTTTGGTTTTGATACACCTTTGAGCATCAGTTTTTTTTTATTAATAAAAATACGTTTGATCACTTGTCTAGAAACTTAGCGGGCATTGCATTGGCCTGCGAGCAGTAATTTCCCGCTGTAATCTTATTGACAAGACTATAGTTGCCACAGAGATTCCGGGCAAAATAAGCCACACCCCCCTGATGACGTCATAGCCAATCATGTTGGTCTCCCCGTGTCAAAAGCAGTCACAACATATCCCCTTAAAGTAATTATAAGTTAGTATAGTTTAAAATTTGTAGTGATGTATT
>NC_090756.1:48033940-48036166 GCF_036898095.1 Palaemon carinicauda
TTGTGTCATCGGCGAAACTTCTCACTACGGAGTTTTCAACATCACAGTCTATGTCTGAGATCATAATAACAAATAGCAGTGCAGCTAATACCGTACCTTGGGGCACACCAGATATTACCTGGGCTTCATCTGATTTCTCGTCATTTGCAACCACTATCTGTTTTCTGTTTTGTAGGATTCTTTTACCCATTTTCCTATCTTTCCCACAATATTATGCTTTCTCATTTTTTTTCTCCAATATGTTATGGTCTACCTTGTCAAAGGCTTTTGCAAAATCTAGATAGATCACATCTGTGTCTTTTTCATTTATCATATTATTGTATATGTTTTCATAGTGTGCTATCAGTTGGGTTTGTGTACTTTTTCCGGGCACAAAACCTTGTTGACCTATATTAAATAAATTATTTTTAACCAAATGATTCATTATTTTCCTTTTTATTACCCTTTCATAGACTTTCATAATATGTGATGTTAGACTAACAGGTCTATAATTGCTTGCCTCTAGCCTTGATCCACTTTTGAAAATAGGGGTTATATAAGCTAATTTATGTTTAACATATATCTCGCTCATATCTACATTTTATCTTAGCAGTATTGCAAGAGGCTTCACGATAGTGTGTGCAGTATTTTTTTAACAAAATCACTGGAACTCCATCTGGTCCGGCCGCCAATCCAATTTTAATATCTGCTTCATTAATATCTATATCCGTTAGATATTCAACATTTTCTTCTCTCATTTCTGTTTCATTATTCTCAGTCGCAATTTCTTGGCGTGAACTCACTCTTACATTTTTTTCTGCTAACATGTTGCATATATCCTTTTTTTTATTTGTTAACTGTCCTTCAATTCTTAGAGGGCCTATTTCTAATCTCCCTTTATTCATCTTTTTTGCATAGGAGTAAAGTACTTTGTGTTTTTTCTTTTTTTTTATATTTTGAAGTGTCCTTTCTTCTAAGTCCCTTTTTTCCTTTTCTTTCGATTGTATAATCTTTTGCTCTGCTTTTTCTATCTTACTTTTTATTTCCATCATTTTCCACACATTTTTTCTTTTGCAAGATTTTTCTGCCAATTTCTAATTTTCTGAAATAAGATCCTTCTGTCTCTTGGTATTGCATGTCTGTTTGTTTATTGTTTTTTTTCGGTACATATTTTTCAACAATTTTCTCCAGTATTTTGTATAGTATGTCCGTATTTACCTGTATATTATCACTTACGAATACATTTTTTCCATTCTTTGTTCAGTTCTTCATTTATTTCTGACCATTTTATATTCTTACTGTAAAAATTATATTTTACATAACCTTCCCAAAGTTTTGTGCTTTGATTATCTCTGCGATCACTTACTTTGGAATAGACTATTAATTCGATGACATTGTGGTCTGGAAATTCCTGTGTTATACACTATTATTTCTTTAACATAATTCACCTCATTCACAAATACCAGATCTAGGACATTTTCCTTTCTTGTTAGAATGTGGATTATTTGTTGCATATTTTGTTCTAATAACATATTTTGAAGCTTTTCAAATTGCCTCTTATCTTCTGCGCTACTATTACTCTCTTTTTTATATGTATATTTACAGCCACTTTCTTCTATCCGTTCTTTCCAATCCACGAAAGGAAAGTTAAAATCTCCGGATAGGAGTATATTCCAGTCTTTATGGTTTCTACATATATCATCTATTTTTTTCTATTATTATGTCAAACTCCTTAGTATTTGGTGGTCTGTAAACGACAATATTCACTAGTTTTTCATATTCAAATTCTACCGCAATCAATTCACATTCTGTGTTGATGTATTTTTCACAGACTTTTCCTTGATTTATGTCTCTTCCATATATTGCAGTTCCCCCTTGATTCCTGTTTGTTCTGTCTGATCTATAAGTTTGGAAACCCTTTATCTGGTCATCAGTGCCAGTCTCTTGGAATACCATGTTTCACTTATATTTAATATATCTATTTTTTTTTCAATTTGGGTTAGTTCTTCTAAGAGCTCTATTTTCCTTTTAGAGTTACTCGTGACTAAACCCTGTGCATTCATCACTAATCTGGTTTGTGTTTCATCCCCATTATTTGATATTGGTAATATGAGAGAGAGGGAGAGGGAGAGAGATAAATATATATATATATAATATATATAAATATATAAATATAATATATATGTATATATAAATGTATATATATATATATATATATATATACCTGTATACATATAAATATATATA
>NC_090756.1:48036666-48041666 GCF_036898095.1 Palaemon carinicauda
GATGGCTGAGTTTCAGGTGATATATTTCGTATATATTTTGTATCTGTTTGATACATTTTTCATCTTATGATTGCTTTACATGTTTTGGATGTTACTTAAGATATTCATGGCCAATTCGGCAATCACTTTTTAATTATATATGACTACTTAAAAATCCATTTTTGTTGTGAATTTGTTAATACAATTTTTACTTTTTTTTCGTTTTATGATATATATTTTCCAATTTCTGAAATATATTTTAGAATTTTTTAGAGATTAAAAAATCCTAGTACGTCGTCCATTTTCCTTTCTATTTTTTGAATCATGAAAGAGCATTTGGTAAACTGTGGCTGTACATTGCCATGCTTCAACGAAAAATCATTTTGAGTAGCTTTTTACAAAACACCCACTGCAAATGTTAGAAAATAGTTTTTATTTAAAATGTCTCATTTTGCATTTTCAAAACTGTCTGCGAAAACAATTGCACAACCGATGTTAGATTTATCTTATCCCTGACGAGATCATTTGTTTATATCATATATACATACATCTCTCCCTTTTTTCTCTTACCTTAACTGTCCTCGGTAGGAGACAGATATATTCCAAAATAGATTAGTAGTGTTGATGTGTATTGTATTCTTATGGCCAATTACGTAATAAAGGTGTTTTTCTACTTTCACTATATCTACTTTATACGATTAAAAGATCGAATTTAAATTATTATATATAATACTATTACGATATCCATTTTATTGTTGTTATTGTTTTCAAAATATTTCTTCTTCATTTTTCCTTCATTTCTAGTTTTTTTCCTTGTTTCATTTCCTCGCTGGGCTATTTTCTTTTCCTTTTGGAGCCCTTGGGCTTCTAGCATTCGGCTTTTCCAACTAGGGTTGGTCATTTTTGTTTAGTCATTCTAATTTATAAATAACAGAAATTTTGTTTTATGCTATGAAAATAAAGTGGATTTTTTCGCTCCGCTGACATATAAATGAATTTAATTTCCTTTATTCATTGATTTGACTCTAAGGAAGAGAAATCAGTTATAGATTATGAAAATTTTGATTGTAGAAATAAAACATCAACAAAAACTAAAATATCATCATCATCATTATTATTATTATTTATATTATTATTATTATTATTATTATTATTATTATTATTATTATTATTATTATTATTATTATTATTATTATTATTATTATTTTTATTTGCTAAGCTATAAACCTAGTTGATAAAAAAAGAGGCTATAAGCCCAAGGGCTCCATCAGGAAAAAATAGCCCAGCGTGGAAAGGAAACAAGGAAATGAATAAACTACAAGAGATGTCTATCTATTTATCTATTGAGGTGCCATGACCTCGACGTAGGCTGTCAATTACCCCTACCTGGTGCTGTCTGTATAATTTATCCAACTGTTCCTTCCTCATTGACATCCTTCAGTAAGCTGTCCAAAAACCTTTTCCTTTGTCGCCCTCTTGCTCTTTTCTGCTCTATCTTATTATTATTATCTAAGCTACAACCCTAATTGTAAAAGTGGGATGTTATAAACCCAAGGTTCCCAACAGGGAAAATAGCCCAGCGAGAAAAAAAAAATATATAAGCAAATAGATAAACTACAAAGGAAGTAATGAACAATTGATATAAAATCTTCTAAGGACAGCAACATCATTAAAATAGATATTTCACATATAAAGTATAAAGACAGACGCAGCAAGTTTAATATATATATATATATATATATATATATATATATATATATATATATATATATATATATATATATATATATATATATATATATATATATATATATATATATATATATATATATATATATATATATATATATATATATATGTAATATATATATATATACATATATATATATATATATATATATATATATATATATATATATATATATATATATATATATATATATATATATATATATGTAATATATATATACATGTATATATATATATATATATATATATATATATATATATATATATATATATATATATATACACTGTATATATATACTGTATATTTATATATATATATATATATATATATATATATATATATATATATATATATATATATATATATATATATATATATACAGTATATATATACAGTATATATATATATATATATATATATATATATATATATATATATATATATATATATATATATATATATATATATATATATATATATATATTAAGATTTAAGATATACCTGAAATCCATAAAACAGGAATTACTTATTGCACAAAGTCAGCATTAGACTTCTTAATCACTTTGAAGTTCATCAAATAACGTTTTCTCAAATCTTTGCTTTCCTTAATATTGCGAATACTCTTCTAAGTTTTATTGGAATTTGAGGTATTGCAATTCTTTGATGTGCGCATAAATATGCACTTTAATTTGGATCTGCAAAAACATAAATATTTTATTTGCTATCTATTGCAAAGAAGAGATATTTTGATTTTTATATTTTACAAAAAGGAAAGAAAAAGAAATCTTTATTTTCATCTTTTGCAAAAAAAAAGAAAGAAAGAAATTTCCGTTTGTATATTTTGCAAAAAAGGGACAAGGGTTGGGCAAAAGTCATCCAGGATCTGGAAAAAGTCTTCCTTCATGGTGGGTAGTCAAATTCAGGAATACTCGGCTAATGAAGGTTTTGATGTAAATTTTACATGTTAGGTAGAATTTACAAGACCGATAAATCAATGCAGTGAACAAGATGCGCGTTTTGGGAGTGCTGTCTCCCTTCCTCAGACTGCTTAAGCCAGAATTTCCATATAAAAGGATGTAGTTATCATTGTTTCCACCACTCAAGCCTGAGGAAGGGGAGACAGCATTCCCGAAACGCGTGGCTTGTTTACTTTATCAGTTTACCCGACTTGTAAATTCTACCTAACCTGTAAACTTTACATTAAAACCTTGATTAGCCAAGTATTCCTGAATTTGACTACCCACCATAAAGGATGACTTTTGTCCAATCCTGGATAACTTTTGCCCAATCCTGGATGACTTTTGCCCAATCCTGGGAAGATAATAAGAACCACTGAAAAGACTGAGTATAAGATCAATGCAACTAAGACAGCCTTTGTTTTTAATAAAACTTGCCTGAAAGAGGGTCTTCTACCCAAATATACAAACTTCAGACTGCACGACCCCTCAGCCTGAGATGACCCAAGGACCAGTGCCTACCAAAGGACCCTACAAAACAGATAACTATACAGCAAGTATAAGATAAGAGTAAAATTCTTGGAGCACCTGAGCCGCCTGGTGGAGGAATGGAAAAATATCAAAAGGAATCCCTGCCAATCAGATGTGGAAACTGTAACCCTTGATGATGCCAACATTACCAGTGATGCATTTATTTGCCCCCTTAAGAGGCTGCAAACTATTCATAAGAAGCTTATTGATATTATGGAGTCAAACCTCGTACACATGAAGCCAAGCAAAATTATATAAATATTTCATCTTATACCCCTACAGCCACCCAAGATGAAATCCTCTAGATTGGACTCAACTGTAACTTTATATGAAGCCCCAAACCCACTGACAAGAGGCTAGAAGTCAAACTATCAATCGACTTTATCCTCGGTCATCAAGAGCAAGGAGCCCTAAGAACTACTGATGACCTCCAGTCCCTACTCTTGGTTCAAGCTCTTATAGATTGTGGATAATGCACCAGTGGCATCGTTTCCAGCGACGTGAGAGAGGCAGCCAAGGAGCTGAGGAAGGAGGTCAATGTAATTGTGAGGAGAGCCAACAAGACTGCTGCGTTTGTCTTAATAGACACCGAAGTGTATTACAGGAAACTCGACCTGATACTAGGGGATTCTTCCAAGTTTGAAAAGCTCTCCTAAAAACCCAGAGATGAGAACAAGAGAGAAGTTAATAAGACTAGTGAGACCATCAATGCAGTCAAAAACGCCATCCACTTCCGGACCATCACTGGGGATCTTTGCCCTGGTTACCTCTATGGTAATGTAAAGACATATAAAAATGGCAACCCACTCCGACCTATTATTGGCCAATGCCCAATGCCGACTTACCACCTGGCAAAAAGACTCAACAGCGTTTTGACTCCTTATGTTCCGGACAAGTATAGCATCGCCTCATGTGCTAAGTTCCTCAGTAAGGTGAAAGGATCCCCCAGCAGTGGCACCATGGCTTCTTTGGAGAGACCATCGACTTGATCCTGGAGAGTCTACAGGGACCCATCTACTCCTACCCTGAACGTCCCTGAGGAGGCCCTCTGCAACCTGCTTGAAAAATGTACGGAGTAGCCCCTTCTTATACCACCCCCAGGAGCCACATGTACATACAGGATGGTATAGCGATGGGCTCTCCCCTTGGTGTGCTATTTGCCAACTTTTATATGGGATTGTTGAAGAGAGGGTTTTCTTACTGATAGGTCGTCCACACGTGTACGTGCGATACATAGATGATACTTTTGTCATACCCCCTTCTACCCAGGACATCGAGACTCTCCACAGGACGTTTGAGGAGTGCAGTTCCCTGAAGTTTACTGTGGAGCATAACAACGATGGACGGCGGCCATTTCTTGGTGTACTCATCGCTCCCAACCCTACCGGATTCGATACCAGTGTTTAAATTAAGCCTACTAACCTTGGCTTATGCTTAAATGTAGACAGTGAATGCACTGCCAGGTACAAGGCCTCCACTATCAAAGCCTACGTCCACAGGGCCCTCTCCCACTGCTCCTCTTGGGCTGACACACATCAAGAACTCGACCGGGTCGCCCAGATCCTGGTGAACAATAGCTACTCTAACAGGCAAGTTAGCCATGAGATCAAGCTAGCCAAGGACACCTGGTACCAAGGTGAACAACCAACTGAGAGCACTACCACCACCATCAACCTTTACTATGAGGGGTTTATACATAACAATTACCAAAAAGACGAAAAAGCTATGTGAGACATAATAAAGAACCACATCTCCCCTGTGAAGTAAAATACAGAGGTTAAGCT
>NC_090756.1:48054166-48059166 GCF_036898095.1 Palaemon carinicauda
ATCCAGATATTATGGCCTAAAAGCCTCGGCGGGTAATTCAGATAATAAGAAAATAGTTTACATTAGTACTAAGTAATTGACAAGATACTTGGCAGGCTACTCTCATCTACCCTGTGTACCTCGAGGAACCTGGAGGTATTACTGTTTTTACTCTGTATTCTATGTGGTGGTAATATTCCCAGAGCACTTCGAAAGATAGTGGAGGTACTACTGAAGAAGGCTTATGCTCGTATCTTCTTAGCCTATAATTATAATTGATTATAACTTCGTTCTCATTTACCGTCTTCGTCATTACAGTCCAATCTCTTAGCTTGAACATTGTAGTTTTCCACTTGTTACATGTGTTCAATTCCTAACCAGTCCCTAGGTTGAAGAACTGTCGTAATTGGCAGAGGCAAGGGACAGTGACATTGCCCCAGCAAAAATACCAATGCCCTTAGAGACTGGCTATATTTACATATGATCAGCGCCCAAGCCCCCTCTACACTCAAGCTAGGACCAAGGAGGGCCAGGTAATGGCTCCCGATGACTCAGCCGATAGACCTATAGGCTCCCCCAACAACCCCCCCCCTCCATAACTCACAATGATGGTGAGGTTGCGGCGACTAAAGAAACTAACGAGACTGAGTGGGACTAGTGCCCCAGTGTGGCGTTCACCAATCAGGGACGTTACCACATTATTATTATTATTATTATTATTATTATTATCATTATTATTGTATCTCGTGCATATCTAATGGAAGGAGATTAATCCTTAGAGGAATATCAGTATTTTTTTTATGGATGTGTACATAAAATAGTTAATTGTTCATTGCGATTAACTATTGCAATAACAAAATGACTCGACCAACAATTTTATTTTCCTAAAGACCACGAAAGACTGCGATCAGGAAAATCAGAAATGTATTAATTCATTTTCTCCCCTAATGAATATCATCAATAAAGGCTAATGCCACAACATCATCGCTTCTGTGGGTCTGACCAATTCCGGGGCACCTGCACGATAGAGGGACATAAGTCACATTTATGACAGATGCCACTCGATGCATTCTGATAATTATGGTCTTTTTTCCTTTTATTATTCTCTGGTGGTGATGAGGTCCGTTAGGGGGAGAAGATCAAGAGGGGGGTTAGAGAATTAGATGACAAGATAAAGTGAAGGATAATATGAAGAGAAGAGGGTTCGTGGAAGAGGATCCGTTTGATCGAAGGCAGTCGAGTGAGTGAATCAGGCAACCGACCTCTTAATGTAGGGATAACAGTGGGAAGAAGAAGAAGAAGAAGAAGAAGAAGAAGAAGAAGAAGAAGATAAGGTGAAGGATGATCTGGAGAGAAGGGTTGTAGTGGAAGATAAATCCTTAGATAGAAGACAGTGGAGAGAATGAATCAGGCAACTGACCCCTTAATGTAGGAATAACAGTGGAGAAGAAGAAGAAGAAGAACATAAGGTGAAGGATGATCTGGAGAGAAGAGGTGTAGTTAAAATAGGTCTGCCATATGTAAACTATGAAGAGAGACCTTTTCGATAAAGAAAAAAAGCTAAAAAAGAAATAAAAAGGACTATGTATTGATTTTATCCACTAGATTAAAAGTCAATTGAAGTTACCAAAGCTTAGAGAAGACTAAAGTTCAAGAAGGGTTTAAGGTGAAGATTTCGTCTACTAATACAGGATCAAATTCTTTGTTTGAAAAACTCTTTGTTTCTTTTCCTTTTTTTTTTCTAGGAACAAGAACATCACCTAAGCTAAAGTTCCCCACCCAACCTAACCTAACGTAGGAGCTGTGTCCTTAGCCTACCCTAAGACTAAATCTCAACCCTGTGTTAGGTGTTTCCCAACCGGCTTTATTCCTGATAAAATAAAAATAAGCAACAATATTTTGTAATAACCATATTTTTTAATCTCAATAAATCAATATGAGAGAAGATTAATTATATTACTAAAAGAAAAACAGACCTACTTTCACTCCCTCATATGTAAATTAAGACTAAATTATTCCTCTCAAATCCAGCGAAAAAACTATTATTAGTTTACCTGAATTATATTGGAAATAAAGAAACATATTCTCTGTAGAAGATATATTTGGAATTATGAAAGGAGCAAATATCAACTTTGTATATTATGAAATTTTGTCTGAGAAACCCTCCCTGCCTGGTGATCACCAGACTGGGGTTCAAGTCCCGCTCCAGCTAATTAGTTCCTTTAGTATGTGCATCCTCACCCTCATTGTGAGCTAAGTATTGGGGACTCTAGGGAGTCTATAGTTCTACCTGCTAAGTCATCATCAGCCATTGCCTGGCCCTAAATGGTCGTAGCTTGGATGAAGATGCGGCCGGGCCCTGATCATATTTATAGGTAGTAGGTTGGCCAGGGCACCAGTCACCCGTTGAGGTACTACCGTTAGAGAGCTATGGGGTCTTATGACTGGCACGATGGTACTACATTGGATCCTTCTCTTTGGTTACGGTTCATTACCCTATTGCTTACACACACACACACACACACACACACACACACACACACACACACCGAATAGTCTGGCATATTCTTTACATATTCTGTTCTGTACTCATATACCTGACCACACTGAGATTACAAAACAATTCTTCTTCATCCAAGGGGTTATTTTCCTCTTGGTAAGGGTCGAAGGGACTCTTTAGCTACGGTAAGCAGCTCTTCTAGGAGAAGGACACTGCAAAATTCAAACCATTGTTCTCTAGTCTTGGTTAGTGCCATAGCCTCTGTACCATGGTCTTCCACTCCCTTGGGTTAGAGTTCTCTTGCTTGAGGGTACAATCGGGCACACTATTCTATCTTACTTCTCTTCTCCTTTTTTTTTCTTTTATAGTACTTATAGTTTATAAAGGAGATATTTATTTTAATGTTATTCTTCTTAAAAAAAAAAAATAAATTCGGTTTCCTTTCCTCAATGTGCTATTTTACCTGTTGGAGCCCCAGGGCTTATATCATTGTGCTTTTCCAGCTTGGGCTGTAGATTAGCAATTAATAATAATAATAATAATAATAATAATAATAATAATAATAATAATAATAATAATAATAATAATAATCTATGGTCAGTCTCTACAGTAGAGTATTTTCTTGCTGCTGTCCCTAGCCTCTGCCATTCATGAGTGGACTTTGAAACCTTTTTATTATTATTATTACATGCTAAGCTCCAACCGTAGATGGAAAAGCAAGATGCTATAAGTCCAGGGGCCCCAAACAGGGAAAGTAGCCCAGTGAGGAAAGGAAACAAGGAAGAATAAAATATTTTTAGCACAGTGACAACATGAAAATGAATATTTCATATATAAACTGTAAAAACTTTAACATAACAACAGGAAGAGAAATTAGATAGAACAGTGTGCCTGATTGTACCCTCTAGCAAGAGAACTGTAACCCAAGAGACAGTGGAAGACCATGGTACAGAGGCCATGGCATTTTCCAAGACTAGAGAACAAGAGTTTGATTTTGGAGTGTCCTTCTCCTAGAAGAATTGCTTACCATAGCTAAACTTCATTATTAACATTACTACTATTATGATTATTACTATCTTAGCCACAACCTAGTTTGAAAAGCGAGAAGCTATAAACCCAGGGCTCCAATAGGGAAAAATAGACCAGTGAGAAAAGGAATTAAATAAATTATATGAGAAGTAATGAAAAATTTAAATAATTTATTTTAAGAAAAGTACCAACGTTAAAATATATCTATGATAAATATCTGTCAGCCTATTAAAAATAAAACACTCGCTGCAAGATTAAAGTTCTCTTAAGGTTCCTGCTGGATGTCAATATAGACAGGTGACGTGTTTCAAGATAGAGTAGAACACGTAATCACCTTAATAAGCAATTTTATATCAATCGTTCACAAACTGGGGATGATTGAAGCGTGTACTGGAGGCTTCTATTTACGATACCACTTTGTAAAGTGTTTAAAAAGACATAACTTCTCTTTTAGAGTTTAGACAAAATGAAATAGAGGATATTAGAGAAAATACATTATCTTGGATTATGGTAAAAATATATCAAGTAAAAACGAACTTTTCACGTTTAATTTCCTGTAGTTATGAAATTGTTGAAATGACTACATGTCTTCTGTTATAAGAAGAAACTCTTCGAGGGAAAAGTATAATCTGTGTAGTAAAAGATTTTATTTCGTAACTAAGATTGAGTCAGAGAGAGAGAGAGAGAGAGAGAGAGAGAGAGAGAGAGAGAGAGAGAGAGAGAGAGAGAGAGAGACAGAGAGAGAGAGAGAGAGACTACAGATTCTATTTCATGCAAAATGTTATCTAAAAAAGTGAAGGATAATTAAAGGAAATATAAGAAGAAAATTTATATCTTCAAAAATAACCTTGGTGTTAAAAATTATTAATATATTTAATAACAATTAACTTAAATATTTTTCAAAACCCATAGAAGTTAATTTATCTATTAACCTGATTTTTTGTACTTATAAATATTTTATATTATAATTTCCTCACACAGAATTTACTCCCTGTTACCTATCAAACCATTGTTCTCCAGCCTTGGGAATTGCAAAAGCCACTATACCATGGTCTTCCACTGTCTTGGTTTAGAGGTCTCTTGCCTGAGGATACACCCGGGCACACTATACTATCTTATTTCTCTTCCTCTCATTTTAATTTTTTATCTTTTATAGCTTGTATATGAAAGATCGATTTTAATGTTACTGCTTTTCTTTTATTTTATTTCCTTATTTACTTTCTTCAATGGGCTATTTTTTTTCATTTGGGGCTCTTGGGCTTATAGCATCCTGCTTTATTAAAAAGGGTTGTAGCTTAACTAATGATAATAATAATAATAATAATAATAATAATAATAATAATAATATCTTAATCAACTGCCTTGATCATCTTTTCCCCTCGTCCTGTCAAAGGTCAAAACTTGCGGGAAGAAATTTATTTTATATTTTGAAGTCATTTATTTCCTGAGCGACAGAAAATGAATAAAGTTGTTATGACCAAATGATGTCGTT
>NC_090756.1:48064166-48081666 GCF_036898095.1 Palaemon carinicauda
CTTGATGCCAGCTGACGAAAGCACGAGTTCGACTAACGCCATCTGTTGGCGACGCACTCAACTAAAAGGGGTGAATGCATTGTCAACCAACTTGCCGATCTGCACTATTATTTTTTTTTTTTAAACTAGTAAGAAGATTATTGGTACTTCTTTGAAGTTGAAGTTGAAAGTTCACAGCATCCCTTTCAAGGATTCTGTTTACTAAGATTGTTTATCACTTTGTTGCTAAGTTGGTTATTCATGATTTTCATATTCTGTTATTTTTCTTTCAATTTTTATTTTTTCTGATTTTTCTCTCTCTCTCTCTCTCTCTCTCTCTCTCTCTCTCTCTCTCTCTCTCTCTCTCTCTCTCTCTCTCTCTCTTTAAGCATGTTTTTGTATCCACCTTATCACTCCTAAAGACAGGCTCTATTGGCTGATCCCAGCCCTCGTGGACCAACCACATACCAGCACCCTGCAGCTCTTTTTATTAAGGATCAGTAGATTTGCAGATTTCTGCTTCTCCAATTAAAACTACTATTGTTACTACTACTTCTTGATATATATGAAAATGTTATAATCAAAGTGATATTAAGAATTTTTTTTATAAAAGACGGATGAACATTGCGGATAAAACAATTTTGAGCTTTAAATCACAAACAAATTAATCCTGATTTGAGGCCGATGTTTTACCCATTTGATCTTTAAAACAATTTGTTCTGAACACAACCAAATACACAGAATTGTACATCGGAAATGTTTCGCTTTATTAGATGGAAATTCGAACGGAGAGTTAATTGGTCTCTTGATTGCTAGATACGGAGTTTTAATTGATTTTCTTATTTTAAAAATGAGATATATTGCATACTTACAATGTGAAAATTATGTAAAAGAAGAAATTTTATGGTACGAAAAAAATGCAGAATAGTACAATGCTAACGTGTTCGCCTAGCTGTTCGCCTAGCATTCGCATGGCAGCAGATCGATGCCAGCTCGGGACCGTGAGTTTAAGCTGTTTACAGGGCGGACTCTGGTGTGGTTGGGCAGCACAGTGGGGGATTGGGCTTGCCCGGCTGACGCTCTAGTGAGCATCTATTCTGATGAAACTGGAACTGAGACCAGATGTCTTTACCTTTACCTGTATTTTGCAAATTTTTTTGAAGTTGAAAGAAAGAACGAAAATTAAATGTACAATAGATTTATATTTATATGGAAGGTGAAAACTGCTACATTTCAGGTAAATCATTTAATGTAAAAAGTATTTTGATGGGTAATTTATGTATAGAGAAATAATTGCTATTTTTTTTTTTTTTTTTTTTAGCAAATTTAGATATTTTCTTATGAACATAAAAGTCTTTTTATGAAAGGCATAGCTCAAGCTGTGACATTTCTTTATTCAAAGAAAGGTAATAATTTACTAAAGTCGCCGCAGAGATCCCGGGCGAAATAAGCTCACAACCTGATCACGCCATAGCTAATGATGTTGTCTCCAGCGTCAACAGTGATCACAACACATCCCCAAAAAGTGATTATACGTTAGTATAGTTAGAAATTTTAAGAGGATGTATTGTGACCACTGCTGACGTAGGAGACAACGTGATTGGCTATGACGTCATCAGGGGTGGGGATTATTTCACCTGGAATCATTGCAGTGACTATAACTAACCTTTAAACAATTACGATCAGAATAGGCTTTAGTGCATTAAAAGCTCTAATTGGTTAAGGTGAGTATTAACGATAAAATAGTTTCAGGATTTGTTTAGAGATTATAAAAGTCGCACATGAATGGCAGAGGCAAGGGACAGGGACAATCCCCTACTAACTGACCATATATCCATATGATCAAAGCCCGAGACACTCTCCACCCAAGCTAGGACCAGGAAGGGTCAGAAAATGGCTGCTGATGACTCAGTAAGGTAGACAAATAGGTTCCCCCAAACCTCAAACCTATCCCTACGTCACAAGTAAGATGTGGTTGCAGACACTACCAGAAACCATTTAGGGTCTCGAATTCCAGCCCAACAGATCGCCAGGAAGGGGTGTTCTCATTAGGATCTTCTTAAACAATTAATGTTTCAAGTTGATTATCACCAGAAATAAGCTTACGAACATTTTTTTTTTTTTTTGTCAAAGCGTTTCTAAACTTTACCATTTGTATTCCCTCGGTTTACTTTATCATATAGACATAATCTGATAAATATTATTTATTAGTGAGAGACGATATCCTTCATTTCAATACTTTTGATAACTTAAATGCTGAACTGTAAACAAGTAAATAACGGAAAAAACTACAATTCTTTGGCAAGTTAACATTTCAAACAACTACTTTCATTACTCTAAAAGGAATGACAAACAGATAAGATAAAGAGTTTAAACGGAGAAAAATAATGTATCCCAGTTTAATAGATTAGAAATAAATGCATATCACTCCAGTGAAAAAAAAGAAAGTGTAACCTTATTCTAAAATATATAAATATATAATATATATATATATATATATATATATATATATATATATATATATATATATATATATATATATATATATATATATATATATATATATATATATATATATATATATATATATATGATAGTCATTACACTATATTTACTGCATGGTTTTCCCTATACAAAACTTCGATTTTCATAGCAGGTTTTGTCATAAAACTAAAAAAAAAAATCAACATGAAGTTGCATGAAGAGTCGTGAACAGGAATATTCAAGTTTTATTTTGAAAGGGGTGCTCTTATATTATCACACTAATCTACAACAAACATCTCTCTCTCTCTCTCTCTCTCTCTCTCTCTCTCTCTCTCTCTCTCTCTCTAAGCATGTTTTGTAGCAATCCTAGCACTCTTAAAGTCGGGCTTTAATTGGCTGATCTCATCTCCCGTGGACCAATCACAGAACAGCATCCTGTAGCATTTCTTAGTAAAGGAAGTCTTTCTGAAATCGGCGTTCGGTCGATGTATTTAAGGCTCAGATTCTTTTGCGATTATTTAATTCAAGTAAAATTTAATCGTAAATGTTTATATAAAAACTCTGTGCGCAATGATGCAAGAATCCAATTTCTTAACTGTGAGAGAGTGAAACAAAAACAACTTATAATGTTTCCCAGAGGGTTGGGAGAAGTGTGGACAACTTACGACGAGAGAGAGAGAGAGAGAGAGAGAGAGAGAGAGAGAGAGAGAGAGAGAGAGAGAGAGAGAGAGAGAGAGTTTAGGACGCACAGATACTGATTAACTCTTCCTTTCATTTCTATTAGAAGTTTATTGTTTCTCGGGAGAATATTTAGACATTTTGATTGTGAGAGAATATTAAATCTGCGAATATCGTACCTCGTTTCTTCAACTCTTACACCAGCAAAATTAACCGAAGAACGTCATGTTGAATAGATATGATTCATCAACCTTTTCTCTCTTATAAGTCTTTGTAAAACCGCAATAAAAGCTCACATTACAACAAAACATAACCTAAACGATGCAAGGGGTTACCTCTGCAATGGAACTGTATACTACAAGGCTTTTGCAGATTTGCGATATACCGTCAGTGAAGTTTCATAGGAGAACAATGGACTTCGATTGCAATATTCTTCTGCAGAGGAATGAAACAGATTGGTAATCATCTTTTCCCTAGTTTGCCACTGGGTTTTCGTGAAGGCCTTAGAGCGTGTGATGCCCTTCTTACAATCTCGTATGCTGTACAGAAATCCCTTGATTATAGTCGGAATTTTCGTATGATTGGCCTTGATTTTAGTGTTGCCTTTGGCCTTGTTAATCATGAGGCCCTTGTTTTCAAGCTTAAACACTTGGGATTGGGTGGGTCTTTTCTTAGCATTATTATTGAGTATATAAGTAATAGGGCGCGGAGAGTTGTTGTTGATGAGGACTATAGTGAGTATAGGAATGTGATATCTGGTATTTCTCAGGGTAGTGTTCTTGGCCTATTACTTTTCATACTATATACACTTGACATGTGGTTTAGCCTAGAAAACATGCGCGTTGCATATGCAGATGATGCTACTCTTTTTGCATCAATTTCATCTCCTGAATGTAGATCTGGGGTTGCTGAATCCCTTCATAGAGATCTAGCTAAAATCAGGATATGGTGTAAATTATGGGGTATGAAGTTGAATCCTAACAAAACTCAAAGTATGATTGTAAGTAGGTATAGGACAGTTGCTCCTTAACAGTCGGATGTCAGCATTGCTAATGTTTCTTTGACTCTGTATGACTCTTTTAATATTTTAGATGTGATTTTATATACCGAATTTACTTTTGAAAAACACATTAGGTCTGTGGCATATACAATGGCACAAAAAAAATGGCTCATTGAGGAATTTTTTAAAAGTTTTTGGTGATTAATCTATTCTGAAAAAAGTGTTCAAATTCTTTAATTCTATAACTGCTGATTCTCATCTTTATTTCTTGGACAGGAACTTACGGTCTATTGAATTTCTTATTACTGACCATCTTTACATCGAGATGTTACCGGACAGTTCTATATCTTGTTCGTAATTCTAGCTAGGCAGTTAATTCTAACAGCCAGACCTCCTTCATCACGAAGTTCAATACTACATAGTATCATAGAAGTTTTATTCCAGCTGTGACGAAGTTCTGGAATGATCTTCCTAGTCAGATAGTTGAATCGGTAGGACTTTAAAAGTTCAAACATGAACCAAATGTTATTATGTTGAACAGGCTGACATAAGTCTCTTTTTATAGTTTTATATGAAATATCTGTTTTAAACTTCTTATTGTTCCTAGAGTATTGTATTTCAATTATTTATTACCTTTCCTATAGTTTATTCATTGTCTTGTATCCCTCCTCAATAGCTATTTTATCCCTGTTGGAGCCCTTGTGCTTATAACATCCTGGTTTTACAATTAGGGTTGTAGCTTAGCTAATAATAATAATAATAATAATAATAATAATAATAATAATAATAATAATAATAATAATAATAATAATGATTTGTCGACGATTATCTTCTTTAACCCTCGTTTACAGACACGTTACCAATTCTTTTGTCGACAATTGTATACTTTATCCCTTGTTTAGAGATATGTTTACAATTCCTTTGTTTACAATTATCTGCTGTATCTCTTGTTTACAATTCCCAATGAAACATTTCGTAACATTTCGTAATTTTTCGTAATTTTTCGTAACATTTCTATTTTATTAGCTCCCGTTTTCCTCAGTCTGACGTCATGCAAGAATATCATCATCATTAGTAACTTTGAGATTCGCACTGACATCAATCTTCCTTTATATCTCCAAAGGGTATCATCAATTCAGTGACTCTTGAGATAAACCATCATCAAATTCGTACCATTATTCATGTTTTATTGAGATTCTTCGCTTGCCTGTTAATAAAGAACTTTTTTTTATCGATTATCAATGATAAAGTAAAAGTTGTAATGGTATTAATACTTTATCTGAATTCTTCTCAAAAAAAAATTCTCTATTTGCTTAATAACTTTATAGAAGGATATTATTTCTTATTGTGAAAGATAGTTTTCGTCCTGTATCCATCTAATAAAAGCTGTTCTACGAACATTTCTATTTCAAAAGAGAATTCGTTTTTTATCCTTACCATCAATGACGCAGGAAAGGGAATTATGTTTTTGATCTATTGTAAAGACACTTCATAAAAGACGCAATACTCTTTTTATCATTTCAACCAGACCCACACAAAGAGTATACAATACAATATAATATTTTCTTTTGATCTAATAAATCCAAAAGGAATCTTGCAAAGAAATTCCAGTATATGTATATTGAGAGAAGTAAAGATAGCATTCTTTCAAAGCAACATCAAACCGGGTGTCAGGGGAACTAACAATATTGACGAGGAATTCTTCCGTGTTTTTATTTGATCTTATTTCACTCTACTAAATTTTATCCCAATACCTTTGGGTCTCCATTACTGCGATTTGTATACAAGACAGTACTAGATTCTTCCATTATTGGTTTTGCTAGGTTTAAGGAGAGAGAGAGAGAGGAGAGAGAGAGAGAGAGAGAGAGAGAGAGGAGAGAGAGAGAGAGGAGAGAGAGAGAGAGAGATAATCTTATATAGTCTGCTCAGTTCTTTTTGTTCTTCTATTATTATTATTATTATTATTATTGTTATTATTAATATTATTATTATTATTATTATCATTATTATTATTATTATTATTACCTGGTCGGAAAAGGCTCCAACAGGGAAAAACAGCCCAGTGAAGAAAGGAAATAAGGAAATCAATAAACAACAAGAGAAGTATTGAACAATTAAAATAAAGTGTCCACAAACTGTGATAATATTAAAATAGATATTTGAAATATAAACTATTATTACTTCAAAATAGAGTAAAAGAAATAAGATAGAATTGCATATTAGTAGAATGTTAACCTTCAAAGTAATTTCTCCTTCCATCGACTAACTTTGCTTTTCTTATGTCCTTCACAATCAACAGATCTTCCCATAGAAAACATAGAGTTGATATAACATCAGCCGTTATTAGTCTACTACAGAACAAAGGCCTCAGACATGTCCTTCCACTTACATTTGTTTATGGTCTCTCTGTGCCAGTCCACGCCCGCAAACTTTCTTAGTTCACCAATCCATCGACTTCTTTTCCTTCCTCTGCTTCCTTTATCATATCTAAGGCCCAAATCTCTTAATTTTAGTGTCCATGTATTGACTGTCATTCTCATTATATGTTGTGCCCATGTCCAATCCTTTTTCTTACATGCTTTTAGAATATCCTCTCCTTTAGTTTGCTCACGTATCCATGTTGCTCTTTTTCTGTCTCTTAGTGTTATTACCATAGTATATATATATATATATATAATATATATATATATATATATATATATATATATATACGTGTACTCGATCCGTCAACAATGACAGCTAAATATTTATATATATGCACACATGAGACACATTTAAACCTTATGATACCCAGAATCCACTACTACACAGCTGAATTGTCAATACTGCCAACATGTTCGTTCGGATGTTAACATTGCTTTGGTTCATTACTACTTTTTATCAATCCTTTTCGTCAATTGACAAGTACTTTTTTGTAATCTAATCATCTTTCAACAGCTTAATGATATTTAAAATTTGCCATTATTTACTTAAATAAACAAGAATTTTTTGTTATTATGTTTATGATTCGGGAAGGTTGGCTGACAGTTAAGAGGTAAACAAACCACCGAAATTGTTGCCAATAGCGCTCATTAATCATTGTTATCACTATTATTTTTTAGGGTTTTAATATTCTATTTAAATTATTATTATTTTTCATATTTTGATATACCCATTGAAGTACTACTAGAACTAGAAATAGGTAGATTGCAATAAAAGTAACAAACAATTTAACTATTGTTGATGATAGGAGTTGGTAGTAATTAACATAGCTGGCTGTCGTCAGTGGCAGTCTTTTGCTATTGTTTTGAATTCGGATTTGCGTGTCTTGCACCGTCTTTCGTTAGTTTTCTGCCCTTAATTCAGATGATATGGCGTCAGTTGAGTATTCCAGTGAGATTGTTAATACCCCTCTGGTGGATCTGTATCGTTTAAAGCTAAATTCCAACATTGTAAAAGTGCAGCTGCACACGCACTAATGACACTGTTGTGAAATCATTTTAGCGTGAAAGAGAGAGAGAGAGAGAGAGAGAGAGAGAGGAGAGAGGAGAGAGAGAGGAGAGAGAGATGGTGAAAAATTTTCTGCACAGTCAATATCAGACGGAGATTAATAAACTGTTTTCCGTCGTTTACCTGATATATAGATAGATAAATAGATTATTAGAGCAATTAATATATCGATAGATTATATTATACCTCGACATACAACCGAATATAGTTTAAAATATAATAAAACTAAAGAAAGAAATACTTAAAAGTAAGGCCTCGGCTCATCAACTGTGAAGCAATAAGATTTCTTAGTTAGGCTATGACTCGACGTCCAACTGTCTCCTGTTTGTCTCTCTCTTCTTCTTCTTCCTTTTTGTCAAGAGATTTCTGGAAGGAACATAGAAAAACACAGCCTCTCTCTCTCTCTCTCTCTCTCTCTCTCTCTCTCTCTCTCTCTCTCTCTCTCTCTCCAGCGTCCCTTTGGCCCTTAATTGTACCCACTTTTGAAATATAATAAGTCATATTTTATTAAGTGATACCTTAAAAGGTTTATTTTTTTATATTATAATCTACCGAAAACTATTGAAATCTAACCTGCCTGGCAATCAGTTGGACGGAGTTGGAGAACTGCTCGAGCTCAATAGTGTTTTGTAGTGTCTACAACCTGATCATCCTTAGGAGCTAAGGATGGTGGCTTTGGGCGAGCCTATAGGTCTACCTGCTGAGTCCTCAGCACACATTGCCTGGCTCTCCCTGGTTCTAGATAGAAGAAGAGGTGGTTTGGGCGCTGATTGTATGTATATATGGTTAGTCTTCAGGGCATTATCAGTGTCCCTTGCCTTCGTCATTCATGAGCAACCTTTAAATTGAGAGTTATTTCCTTTTGGGGATTCCATTGGCATCCTACAGGGAATTCCTGTAATTGAGTCGTTTGTCCATTCAAAAGTTTTATCTCGCTCTTTTTTCTGGTCGTTATTATCAAATATTGTACGGAAGTTTCACCATTATTCTACATAACCAAGAGTTTTATTTGAAAACTATTGAATTAGAAGGGAATACTTCGCTTTTGAAAAATTGTTTTAATCAAATTGAAAAATGGGGAAAACATGACACGGGTCAGATCACAATGATGGCATCGTAAAGAAAATAAGATATTGACTTTTCTAAAAAAAAAAAAAAAAAAAAAAAAAAAAAAAAAAGATATTGATGTTTTGTGTGACTGAGATGGTATTTCCTTTCGTAAAGTTACTATAATTTTTTTTTTTTATTAATAATTTTCTTCTTTGGTGGGAATATTGAAAAACAATTTCTACTTATGTTTGGAAACAATTTATGTTGAAGATAAGTTCAATTTTGCTTATAATTGCTTTTAACTTCAAGTGGGGCAATGAAATATGCTTGTAATGGTTTTTAACTTCAAAGTGTGTGAGGGAAATATGCTTGTGATTGCTTTTAACTTCAAGTCTGGTCGTGAATTATGCTTTTAGTTGCTTTTAACTTCAAATATGGGAGAGAAATATGCTTGTAGTTGCTTTTAACTTCAAATATGGGAGAGAAATATGCTTGTAGTTGCTTTTAACTTCAAATATGGGAGAGAAATATGCTTGTAGTTGCTTTTAACTTCAAATATGGGAGAGAAATATGCTTGTAGTTGCTTTTAACATCAAGTACGGGTGCGAATTATACTTGCAATTGTTTTTACCTTGAAATATATGTGAGAGATATGCTTGCAGTTGCTTTAACATCGAGAGTGGGTGTTAAGTATGTTTGTAGTTGCTTTTAACTTCAATTATTGGTGAGAAATGCTTTCAGTTGCTTTTAAATTCAAGTGTGGGTGTGAAATATGCTTGTAATTGTTTTCAACTTGAAGTAGGGCTGTGAAATAGGCTTTTAATTGCTTTTAACTTCAAGTGTGATGGTGAAATATGCTTGTAATTGCTTTTACCATGAAGTGTGTGACTGAAATATGCTTGTATTTGTTTTTAACTACAATGTTGGGTGCGAATTATGCTAGTAGTTGATTTTAATTTCAAGTGCGGGTGAGAAATATGTTTGTAGGTGTTTTTAACTTCAAGTGTGGATGTAAAATATGCTTTTAATTGCTTTCAACTCCAATTGTGTTTGAGAAATATGCTTGTAATTACTTTTAACTTGAAGTGTGGGTTTGATTCAGCTTAAAATCATATCTGCTTGTCATTAAAATTATTAGGGAAATTTCACATGTAATTTTCTAGTGAATCTATATAAAACGTAATCTGTGATTTTGCAAAAACTTTGAGTCCCACTAGGGCACCGTAAGTAATATAATATCTGTCCACTTAATTGTAAACGGGTTTCTTATAATTCGATTAAACTGGGGATAACTGCAATAGTGTCTGGTGAGGCTTGAGATATTTAAAGGTTTAACGGCCGCTCGTGAGTGACAGATGCAATGGAACGTGATAATATCCTATCAAGCAGGACAGTGCCCTAGAGACTGACCATATTTACATATGATCAACGCCTAAGCCCCCTCTCCAACCAAGGTAGGACTAGGGAGGGCCAGGCATTGGCTGCTGATAACTCGGCAGGTAGACCTATAGGCTCCGCGAAGAATGATGAGGTTGCAGACACCAAAGAAACTAACGAGTTTGCTCGGGACTCCAACCCCAGTCCAGCAATCACCAAGCAGGAACGTTACCAATAACCATATAATACTGTGGAAAGCATCTGTGGACTTCCTGAATGGCTGTCGAGGACAGAGCAAAGGCTTTGACTGGACCCAGAAAAATAGTCTATTATTAAGTGCATCTGTTTGGGAAATAGGTAAAATGGGTATTTCATAGAATTGATAGCTTTAAATGACTTTAATAAAGGAAAGAGAAATAGAAAAATTTATGAACTTAATGGAGTCAGTTTAATAAAAAAAAAAAGGATGAAAATAGTTGAATAAAAAAAAAAAAGAGTTTTGAGGCAAGAATAGCTCAACGGAAGAAAGTTAAGGATAGAGGAAGTAATAAAGGAACTTATGAAGAAAGTTTAGTGTAAGGGAAAAAGAACTATTTGAATAATAGTGTTGTGAACTGAAGGATAATTATGCATACACAAATTTAGTATAGATCAAAATTTCTAAAATCTAAACTTTTTTATCGGAAGAAAGTATTATAGTGTTGTAAATATATAGATTTTTGATGGATAAAAAAAAGAGATTCTAAAGGCTATAATTTTTAGGAATACTCAAGTAAATTTGAGACAAAAGAATATAATATTGTTGTGAACGAAACCAGTATCCTAAAAACAGATTTAAGATGGAGAAAAAATTCTATAATTTTGGGCTGAAATCAGGGTTAATTAAGCCGTCCTGATCATTCCACTATTTTTTAAAATGATATTTTTGACGCAATCAGTCTTATCCTATGACTGCATTAACTAACTTTTGGCATAATGGGGAAACTTATGCACAGACAAACAAGGCATTAATGTCAGGGTTTATGGGAATTCAGCTCTTCAAGGGAAAAGTTTTGGGGTGAAATCACTGCCTGATTAAAACCCTTTTTGACCCTTAGGCTAAGGGTGCGAACAGGGTGTCATAAGGGTTACAGTTTTCCTGCTTGAGGGTATACTCAGGCACGCTATTCTATCTGTTTCCTTATTTCCATTGCTCAATGGGCTGCTTTCCCTATTGGAGCCCTTGGATTTATAGCATGTTGCTTTCCCGACTAGGGTTGTAGCCTACCTAATAATAATAATAATAATAATAATAATAATAATAATAATAATAATAATAATAATATTAATAATAATAATAATAATAATAATAATAATAATAATAATAATAATAATAATAATAATAATATTGTCATAGCTTCAGTACCATGGCCTTCCACTGCCGTAGTGTAAAGTTCTCTTGCTTGACGGTACACTCGGATACACTATTCAATCTGTTTCCGTATTTCCTTTCCTCACTGGGCTATTTTCCCTGTTGAATGCTATGAGCCCAAATGCTCCCACAGGAAGAAATAGCTTAGTAAGGAAAGGAAAGAAGGACATGAATACGCTATGATAGAAGTAATGAATAATCAATATAAAATATGTTGTTCAACGGAGGCATGAAACCAGGGATGACTAATGAATAATTTCAAGTCTCCTGTAATTATAAGCTTTATGTAAAAGTAACAATTATTTACCCGTATACAATCAAAAGATACAATTATCTTTCACGAATAAATTTAGTTTTTAAACATTTAATTCTCAATTATTATTGTTTGATTTATTTTATCCTAGAATGTCGGTACCTAATATGAAGTATACTTTCGAACTAGAATTCAGAGATATAAACGATATTTAGATAGATAGATAGATAGATAGATTGATATCTATTACAAACTCCTGAACGAAAAATAGAAATAAAACAAAACATGAAAAATAAGTAAATTTTATGAGTAAAGTGAAGAGAAAAAACACGATTTTTTTCAGTAATGTGAGAAAGCGTTCTTCTCTCTCTCTCTCTCTCTCTCTCTCTCTCTCTCTCTCTCCTTCTCTCTCTCTCTCTCTCTCCTCTCTCTCTCTCTCTCCATTATGGAATTTCGTGAATTCTTTTTCGTGATTCGCCAAAATGTAATTACCTTCAAAGTTATTATTATTATTATTATTATTATTATTATTATTATTATTATTATTATTGTTATTATTATTATTATTATTATTATTATTATTATTATTATTATTATTAAATGAACAGAAAAGTAACCTGCTAAAGTATTTATATTTTTCCTCGATTCATATTCACCCGAAAAAACCATCTAAAATATTATATTTACATCAGCGTTAGAAAGCTTGTGAATTTTCAACAATATTCACGTTATCAGCATAATTGATTCAGATAAAGTAAACACTTAAGATTTATCCAATGTTTCTTCTTCCCGATGATATTTGATGTAAATAAAGTCATGCAGAAATCAATGTGGTGGACTTTCGTTAAAAATATAGTATTTTTACGTTTAAACTGTTGCTGATGTTTACATATAGTGCTTCATTAAGCTTATGTTTCTTTCAGCGTTTTTACTAGGGGAGAGAGAGAGAGAGAGAGAGAGAGAGAGAGAGAGAGAGAGAGAGAGAGAGAGAGACTTCTGACGTGAATATTAACTTGTTTCTTTGTTTGTTTCAGTCCAGCATTTGAGAGAGAGAGAGAGAGAGAGAGAGAGAGAGAGAGAGAGAGAGAGAGAGAGAGAGAGAGATTCTTTGTATGATCTCAGAGAAAAACACTAATGACACACAATCTGTTTGTGAGAGAGAGAGAGAGAGAGAGAGAGAGAGAGAGAGAGAGAGAGAGAGAGAGAGAGATTCTTTGTAAGAACTCAGAGAAAAACACTAATAACACACAATCTGTTTGTGTGTGTGTGAGAGAGAGAGAGAGAGAGAGAGAGAGAGAGAGAGAGAGAGAGGAGAGAGAGAGAGAGAAACACACACACACGAACCATCTAAAGATCAAGTGATAAAGTAACAGACTTTGGTTAAAGGGGAATGGGATCTTCCACCCTTAGTGCACACATCCCATAAAGACTCTGTGACTCACATAACGGAGATATTCCTTTTAGCACTTCCACTGTAATATTTAGTTCGTCCTCAGCAGTCTAGAACTTGGCGATGAAAGACGAGAGAATTATTGCATGTAGCGGTGTATGGCATAATCTTGCATAGTTGCCAAATGTCCCTATCAAGCTCAATTCCAACTTTAAAAAGCCTTAACACAATGATCATTCCACGTTGATACAATCCCTAAGAGCCACATTATAGGTTAAGCCATGATGAATGGTAATGTAGAGGGAATGTGTCACCATTAAATAGCTGAATGGTGTTGCATTTACAACGATTTCTTATTTAATTTTTCGGTTGAATGATTCGAATCAGTTGTTAATGAGCGAATATTTCATTGGACATTATGCAGTTGATTCAAATGGTTTGAATCTTTGGTTTTTATGCAAGATTGGCCTCGTTTTCATTGTGCTTATGTGTGATTAAATGAATTCATATCCAACTTGAATATTTATTTTGATAATAATATATACAAGAACAACATATGTAGCCGTTTCAACTTCACTGTAAGATAAAGGCCCCAGACATGATCATATTCATGTCTGGGGTTTAGCAATTTTCACCATTTTTCATCATCAATCTGGCCAGTGTGGATTGGTGTTGGTGAGAGATTTTCTTCTGATCACTCTCAGCAAACCAACCTAGTATGGGTGGTCCTGTCTAGTACAGCTTTGCTTATTATGCCGATACTGAAACTTTCTCACCCCGTTAAGATAACCCAACTCAGAAATGTATATATATATATATATATATATATATATATTATATATATATATATATATATATATATATATATATATATATATATATATATATATATATATATATATATATATATATATATACATATATACAGAAAAGACGATGAATTTGCGAACTAAGAAAGTCAACAGGTATACACTGGCATAGAAAGACAGTACATAGGGCCAAGTGGAAGGACATGTCTAAGCCTTTGTTCTGCAGTGGAGTAGTAACGGCTGATGATGATGATGATATAAGTATATGTGTGTTATCATATGCATATCGCTTCGTCTGAATGAATCAGGTTGCCTTTGATTCCATCCTTTGTATGGCTCCACCAAAATATCCTAAACAGAATTTGTTTTCAAACCTCGTCGTTTTGGTCGAATTAAAACGAAGAGAATGACGCAATCGGGAGAGGGAGCCTCCACCAATAGGGAGGGAGATGAGACGGTGTGGAATGCGGAAAGTTAGTTAATTTTTCTGGTGGTAAATTAGGAAGTTTTTGGACTATAAATAAAGGTGTCTAGTTTCAGTTCAAGTTTTATCAGAATAGATACTCGACAGAACGTCAGCTGGGCAAGCCCAAACCCCCCACTGTGGTGCATAAGCACAGCAGTGGCCTCCCCAGTAAACAGCTTAAACTCATGGTTCCAGGATAGGATCGATCTGCTGCCATGCGAATACTAGGCAAGTATGTTACCACTGTACTATCCATTTCCGTTAGAGTGAAAGGTGTGCTTGCATAGTTTTTCAATCCATAAAAGAAAAACAATTATGAATTCCATTGTAATTTGTATAGAAAACATTGCTTATGTTACAATGTGGCCTTTTTTTTATTTCCTAATTGAAATCTAGTTATTAATCCACTCATATTTACTTAAGAAGTTTATTTGCCGTAAAAACGTTATTTTTTTTCCTATTTCAAATGTAGTCATACGGTATCCAAAAAAAAAATTTATAGAACAAAAATGTCTATATTTGCAAAGGCTCAATCCATAATTGCCTACTCGTTGGGTGATTTAGGATATTCATTAACTAGGTCATAGATTTACTCGTGAACTCTCAATAAACGTTAACGATTCCATGAAACGAACTTTCATATATTTTGGCTCGGAATAGATTATGAACAACATTCCAGATTCCAATTCAAACTTGAATTTCAGAATACAATTCCAACTTGAATTCCAGATTACAATTCCAACTTAAAGTCCAAATTCCAATTCTAACTTCCCATGAACTGTTTTTTCGTCACCTTAATTCCAAAGCTTAAACTTAGATCTTAATGATAGAGCATTAGGATTTAAACTGAAGCAGAAGCTTGACGGAAAAAAAAAAAAAAACATTTCATCGGAAGTTGAAATTGGAATCTAGAATTTGAATTGGAATTGGAGTCTGGAATTCAAGTTTGAATTGGATTCTGGAATTCAAGTTGTAATTTGAATATGGAATTTAAGTTGGACTTGGAATATGGAATTGAAGTTTGAATTAGATCATGGAACTTAAGTTGGAATTGGAGTCTAGAGTTTAAGTTGAAATTGGAGTCTAGAATTCAAGTTGGAATTGGAATCTGGAATTGGAATTGGATTTTGTATCTGGAATTTAAGTTGTAATTGAAATCTGAAATTCAAGATGGAATTGGAATCTGGAATTCAAGTTACAATTGGAATCTGGAATTTAAGTTGGAATTATAACCTAAAATTTTGTTCATATTCTATTCCAATTCCTATTCTAATTCATGATTCGTTTATTTTCGGAATTTTCAGTTTATGATGGCAGTGTGAAATGTTATGATAAAGATTGAATATAATTAGGTATAAAGAGAAGATTTAATATTTTGTAGAGTCAATTCTTCCTTCCGATAGACATTTGATTGAATAACCAAGTCTCTCTTGAATATGAAGAGACTCTTTAGCTATGGTGAGAAAATCTAGGAGAAGAACACTCGAAAATCAAACCTTTGTTCTCTAATCTTGTGTTCGGCCTTTTGTTTTTTGAAGTTTATTTTTTATATATAAAAGATTTATTTTAAAGTTGTTACTTTTCCCAAAATATTTAATTCTGATTGTTCATCACTTCTCTTATAGGCTATTTATTTCCTTATTTAATGAATTCGTTCTTCAAAAGGAAATTTACTTTAATAATAAATATCCTACTTCTGGCCGGCCAAAGACTCGAACCTTAGAATATAATAAAGGTCACTTACATTAGAGACTTTTCTAATCTACTTCATTGTCGAAAATGGCTTTAATGTGGACGAATCCAATACATAAAATGATAGCTATTATCATTGTTATTATTATTATTATTATTATTATTATTATTATTATTATTATTATTATTAAGAAGCAATAACTAATAACATAAGAAAAAGAGGTATATAGAAATATATATATATATATATATATATATATATATATATATATATATATATATATATATATATATATATATATATATATATATATATATATATATATTTATAAGTCTTTTTATAGTTTATATATGATATCTGTTTTGACGTTGTTACTGTTTGCAGAATGTGTTTTGTTGATTTATTCTCATAATTAGTTTATTTCCATCTTTCCTCTCCTCACTGGGCTATTGTTCTCTGTTGGAGCCCTTTGGCTTATAGCATCGTGCTTTTCCAACTAGGGTTGTAAGCTTGGCTAATAATAATAATAATAATAATAATAATAATAATAATAATAATAATAATAATAATAATAATAATATTATTATTATTAATAATAATAATAGTAATAATATGTATATGATATATATATATATATATATATATATATATATATATATATATATATATATATATATATATATATATATATATATATATATATATATATATATGTGTGTGTGTGTGTGTGTATGTGTGTGTGTGTGTTCATATATATATATATATATATATATATATATATATATATATATATATATATATATATATATATATATATATATATATATATGAGATTGAATTTTCGTTTGTCTGTCTAGTGACTACTTGTGTTGGGTAAATTTTCAAATCGAGAGACGATTATGGAAGGAAGTAATGGCAGAGATGTGTCCCCTAAACCAGTGTTTGGGAACCACACACGTGGTGCCTGGCTCTCTCTCTCACACAGAGAGAGAGAGAGAGAGAGAGAGAGAGAGGAGAGAGAGAGAGAGAGAGAGAGCTCTCCCCGTGACCTGATTCGACATGACATCCGGGGTCAGGCGAGAATGTGGATCTTCCATTCAACCCCAGCACTTGGAGTAAGCCGAAGGCCATTACAAGTTTTTGGGTAAATGCAAGGCCAATACAAGTGCTTGGGTAAGTCCTAATAGAGGAAATTGGACCCAAAATCTCGTGGTTGAGTCAAGAAATTCAAGAAGTCATTGTGCTTGGAAGCATCCAAAAGTTGATTTCGGGAAACTTAATTTATTTTATTTATCTATGGGAATTCAAATTAAATAATTCGTTTTATTGATTTTTCATTTGAGGGAGAATTTTCTTTTAAAGGTAGATTATGAATGGCAGAGGACAGTGACCTAAGATGACCAAATGTACGGTTGAACGCA
>NC_090756.1:48086666-48094166 GCF_036898095.1 Palaemon carinicauda
TAATGTGGTATGACGTCATGAAGGGGTGGGGCTTATTTTGCCCGGAATCTCTGTAGAAACTATAGTTACTCTTGGATGTTAATCTTTATTTATCCATAATATCGTTTTTCCTAAAATCAATAAATGCTGCCTTTGTATAACTTGAATTATTATATAACATTTATTTTACCTTTTTTTTATTTCCCTTTTATTATTCTAAAATAAAGGTTTTGGAATGTAAAAGTGTAAATGAAATGTCCATTAATTTATCAGCTTTCTATTTTACGTATTATTTTTTTTTTTTTTTTTTTGGGTATCAAACTGAAATGCTTATAAAGTATATCTCCGAATAACGATTAATTATTTCTATCATTTTCAACTGAGCTCTTAGTTTAGGTTAGAAAACATCCTTATTGATGCTTTTTAATATCCATTTTGCAAATTGGCAGGTTTCACCGTTATCTGCACCTTTTCAGTTCTAACAATGATTACTGTAATATTTGTCAAGCATTTTGTAGCGGGGCTTTTGATAATTACCAGCATTTTTTTTTTTTTAGAACACGTTTAGTTGCTTACTTTTGAACATTTCATCTATATAACTCCAACTATGGATATAGCCAATCTTTCACAATAGTCATAACCACAAGTCCTCGAGAATAAGTAAAAGAGTGTTATTGGATTCTCATTTCTAGACAACAGTCAGAAAATAACACGAACTCGTTATAGAATCTCGTCTAATTTTAAGAGAAACTAAGTGTGCTTTACTTCGCTATCTAATTCCGCAATTTAATAAAATAAATGCTAACGATTTTATACTTTCTGTCGTAGCATTTTAGTCATTATCAAACGAAGTGTAATTTTAATCATCTTAAAAAGTGTTTATCTTATTAACTATTTTTGCATAATCTAAAGAATTATCTATCGAACGAAACCTTGAGGAAATAGCTTACAAAATAGTGACCATCTTCAAGAAAGGTCAACTCATAGAATCCTTTTATGTCCATCGCAATAGATAACTTTCTTAAAGTCTCTTTCAAGTAAACACAATTAAAAGCAGAATAACCTTCCTTGGTTATCATCAGTTTCAGTAGATCTTAAAAATATACATCAATGAGCCACGATCTTTTTACGATTTCTCTTAAAAATTGATAAATCAATTCTTGGAAAACCTCTTCATAGAGACGCAAAAGCGAAATATCGTAAAGTTGGCTAGTTGTGGTATTTATTGTTGTGGAATATCTTTTGGTTTAAGAGAGAGAGAGAGAGAGAGAGAGAGAGAGAGAGAGAGAGAGAGAGAGAGAGAGAGAGAGAGAGAGAGAGAGAAACTGAAAACGGTTATGCAAATTTTATGACGTTATGATAAAGAGAAGTAAATGAAGTAAATATTCTATCAATGTTATTGCAAATAATGAAAACAATGGTTAAAGAGAGAGAGAGAGAGAGAGAGGAGAGAGAGAGAGAGAGAGGAGAGAGAGAGAGAGAGAGAGAGAGAGAGAGAGAGAGGAGAGGAGGAAGTTGAGAATTGCTAATATTGTCGATGGTTGTGCATTTGTGGCTATTTAAATGCAACAAGGATTTAGCATATGCAGATTGTGCTATTCTCTTAGCCTTAGTTCTATCCTGGTTCTAGACCAGTGGTTTCGGAATCCATCAATAGAGATGTAACAAAATGTATATTAGAGCCTATTTAGGTTTCATGATTTTGATACCTTATTATTATTATTATTATTATTATTATTATTATTATTATTATTATTATTATTATTATTATTATTATTATTATTATTAGCCAAGCTATGACCCTATTTGGAAAAGCAGGATGTTATAACTCTAAAGGCTCCAACAGAGAAAAATATCCTAATGAAGAAAGGAAATAAGGAAGTTAATAAACTACATGAAAAGTATCGAATAAGGAATATAAAACATCCTAAGGTTATTAACAACTCTAAAATATATCTGCTTTATATAAATTAGCCTATGATGTTACTCTCTGCACATCAATTCCATCTCTAGATTCCATATAAGTGGTTACTGAATCCCTTTATAAAGATCTAGTTAGAGTTAAATCCTGACATATTCAAAATATGACTATAAGTAGATCAGGGAAAGAGCCTCCTCAACATGCAGAGTTTTTCATTGATAGCGTCTCATTAACTAGATTACTGTCGTTTGAAGTTCTAGGAGTTTCTCAAGATATGTTTAAACGTTCAAGGGGGTTTGAGAGAGTTACAAGGAGTTACAAGGATTTTTGATGTCTGAAAGACTTTTTGTCCATCTGCAGAGACTCCATTTACTCTTGGGTAAAGTGATTCAGTTTAAACCTTTAGGGAGTTTCTATGGTCTTGTATAACTTATCCTTAAAGTCGTTTACCGTATTAACGTTCACAACATCCACTGGAACACTTTTCCATGTATTTCCTAATTTGTATGTAAAGAAATTACCACATTGAGTGGTGTTGTACCTTTTCAATTTCAGTTTGGAGAGAGAGAGAGAGAGAGAGAGAGAGAGAGAGAGAGAGAGAGAGAGAGAGAGAGAGAGGAGAGAGAGAGAGAGAGAGAGAGAGAGAATTTATAGTCTGTATATGACTACTCAACCCAGTGAAGTCATGCTAGTTTGTTATCTAAGTGTTTAAAACTCGGAACCAATTGGAGAGAGAGAGAGAGAGAGAGAGAGAGAGAGAGAGAGAGAGAGAGAGAGAGAGAGAGAGAGAGGAGAGAGAGAGAGAGCAATTTCAGAACTTGACAAATAAACTGATTCCAAAGAAAAGTCAAGGCGAAAATAGCAGTTTGAAAGTGGCTACTGCTAAAAAGACACCAACTTAAATCGAATGTTCTTTCACAACCTACTCCTCTGTGTCCTTCTTGCCCCGAACGACTCAGATACTATCCTTTACTGTAAATATCACACTAGATTTAAATTGGTAGAGATATGCGAAAAAAAGATAAGAGTGATATTGATTCTTCCTTTTATAACATATTTCTTATTGGTAATCATTTGACCTATGTAAGTTGCCTATTAGAAAAACTATAAAAAATATCATATAAAATTATGGGATTAATCTGCTTTGTTAAATTAATAATAATAATAATAATAATAATAATAATAATAATAATAATAATAATAATAATAATAATAATAATAATAATAATAATGACTGGGTAAGCGGCGCCATCAATCAAAGGACAGAAAACTAAAGAATTGATCAACCGACTTAATATAAAAGCAAAACTAATAATATCCTTAGAGCGCTGTCGACTTGTATAACGAAATCTGATTATCCTGATACTTTCTCGATGTCTTGCTTATCAACAGTAGTTTTCTGCCTAATCCTGATATTTATAGTTATTAGGTGCAAGGAATTATAACCCTACCTGACCTAGCTTTATATCGAAGCAGGTGATATGTAATACTTTTTTTAGTATCGTTGTATCTATTTTGTTAAGAAAATTAAAAATGGTTAGTTTCATTTAATACGAATGACTATCAAGTTGTCCTAAGTAAAGTGAACATCAATTTTTTTTCCTATTTAAATAACATAGATGTAGTTTAACTTATTCATTATTTCCTTTCCTTGTTGGGCTATTTTCTTCCTATTGGGGCCCTTAAGCTTGTAGAATTCTGCTTTTCTAACAAGGGTTGTAGCGATCTTCATATGAGTAGATTATTCGAATAGATTTTAGTATGCATAAGTATTGTCTTTTACCAGTAATTTTCTTCATAATTGCAGATAATCAGGACATAATAATTATATTTCATGGTTGTTTACTAAGGGGTCGTTATCCCCTTCCTTCAAATCCATAAATATATATGCTGCGTGTACCAAATAAACACACTAGCAAAACGTGGCTATTATGCATATATTCTCATTTATGTAATTTTTTTTTTTAAATTGTAAGTACTTGGATATTCATTTATCGTCTCTGATACTTACTGCATCTTACAGCATAATCACAATATAAAAATTGCAAATATATAAAAGAGCATAAAAAGAAATACAATTCATATAAATATAGCAGACATGCAGTAAACTTTTGTTTAGAATACCATCAGTTATGAAAAAAACTTTTAGTCTCTTTTTTTTTATAACCACAGAAAGTTGTAGTGATAAAATACAGGTTAAACTAAAGTATTTTGTTTTCTTAAAATTCTTAAAAAAGCTAAATTAATGTATAGAAATACTGTATACGAGTTTCCCTAATGCATAAATCTTGGGTCTTATATATTAAAGGGAGACAATTCGTGGACAGATATGATTAGCTGAAAAAATAATGAATTAGTGAAGCCCTTAAAAGAATTTACTGATCTGATAAAGAATATTAATTAAACAAAAATTAAAAGTTATCATGGGGAAAAAGGACAAAATTGGGAACAGAGTAGCAAAAAATTAGCATTAGATATTCCAAATGTAATGGGATTACCACTTTTAGTCACTTATCTTGTTCGTTGTCAAAATATTTTTTAGAATAATGATATTAATCAAAAGAAATAACTTCCGCAAGGAATATAATTATTAAAGTTAAATGGTTGTAAAATGTAATAATCAATGTAATGGTTGTAAAATGTAAAAGATTAGTGTAAAAATGTATCTAAATGTGCATGCACGTTGCTTATTTGTACATTCGGTGAAACAATATTTCCATAAAGGATTTGTATAATATTTGTTCTCTTCTAGTATGCGACTTTTTAAACCATTTTCATTAAAATCCTTCTCACAGGAAGTATTTTGTAACGAAATCTAGTCATCAAAATATCTTATAATATTATTCTTTCTGAAATACAAATGTTATTTTCAACAGGATAATGAAGAATACAGAACTTTTGCAAAGCAGTAATGCTGAATGGTACTCTTTCGCCGGCCAATGGTGCTCCGTGACGTCACAAAGCTTGACCCCACTTAACGTTTACCCCTCTGATCCCCAATTTACCTACGAGTCGGTTGACCTGGTACTCGATAGATCTTGGAAATATATCTCATGCTAAAAAATACTTGCGTAAGTGACTGGGTGCACTTACGTAAGTACGAAAAAGGACATTGTAGCAATAAAACGAATGGTTTTCATTATAAATAATATTTTAAACATGAAATATAGATGTTCTTCCCGCAAATATATATCCAGATTGTACTGCCGTTTTGATTTTGATTTACCATATTGGTTATTGTGAATCAGTCAAGATACCTTAGAGCAATCTACTGAACATGACGCTAAAGAGAAGCCGATGATAAAAGACTTTTGTACAAGTTTACTTCATAGGCATAATATCTCTCTCTCTCTCTCTCTCTCTCTCTCTCTCTCTCTCTCTCTCTCAGAAAACCATAGTATGTTCTTTTCATTTCACAACATAATGATCATTAAGGAATAGGCCTAAACCTTTTATTATGGTGGACAAAACCCATACTGCTCTTATTCCATTTTTCCAGAAGTAGTTTGGGTTATGAACGGTCTAGTTATGACTGGTTAATGATATTAAAAAAGGAGGCATATGTTCTTCATGGTCTATAGGTCTACGTCGAACTTCCCATAATCCCTCGAATAATCTCTCTCTCTCTCTCTCTCTCTCTCTCTCTCTCTCTCTCTCTCTCTCTCTCTCTCTCTCTCTCTCATTTCTAACTTCTATTTATTTGTCAATGATATTATTCTACTACTATCAACCTCTCTACTTGCAATTTTACTTCCAATCTATTCCATCGATTCAGTTTAGATTTTATTGAATTATTATAGTCAAGATGATTGAGATATGGGAATATATAAGTGAAACAAATCGTTCAATTTGGCTGAACATTGTTGGAACGTCTTTGAGGGTGTAAGCCAAAGACTATATACTGAAGGAAGATAGGAAGGCTCAAAATGTGAATGTTAATACACTAGTTGGCAACTCCAAAGTTAATACAATAGTTTGACCGCTCAGTATTGAGATAGCGTTGTAGGTATACATCGTTCGTCGTCTGTATGCTTATATTCAGAATTTGACAATTGACACAAATGAAATCATGGCGCCAATAGTGAATAAGTCAAACACGGTGTTTTTGCAATAAACGAAAAGAAATCGATCTTCATTAGGTGTTTCACAGGTTCCCTAAGGACAAAGAACGGTAAGTACCAACTGATATTGGATATAAGATTAAGGCTAGGCATCCGCAATACACTTTTCTAAAACTTTTTTATTTGGTCATAAAGCTATTGAAATAATGTATTTCTCAGAAGCTGGCAGATTTGGCGTTAGGAACATGTTTACTTGCATGTATTATATTTAACTCTGATTTAACTTATAAGTGTATGAATCTTTCAGCATGTTTGCACACCTGAGTAGCATTATAGGAGTATACTGCTTCAACATATTATTTTGTTAGTATTCCTTGTCTTCTTATTTTTCTATTTCCTAAATAAAGACTAACATTTTGCAGTACTTGTAAACTGTATTTGTTTGTATTTGTATTTTCATGAACATTGAATGTGAGTTTACTGTCTGTGCTTTCTATATTTGCATACTTTTTTTGTCTTATGTTTGCACGATGTATTCAGTTCATGAAGAAATCCTTTTTATAGTATTATGTTTTATCATTTTTATAATTTTATTAGAGTTTATTTGCATGTAATTCATGACGCAATTTTAGCTTGCTTGTATGATTTTTTTTTTTGGGGGGGGGTTACAATTTTTATATGTGCAATATTACTTACTGTTATTTTTTATTATGTATGATTTATTAAAGTTCATTTAATGTGATATATATATCATTTTTGGCTGATTTGCATGCTACCTTATTTCTATTTCCATCGCCTTTTGATTATTTTTATATGTGATTCAATTTAGTGAGTTATTTTATTCCTTTTGTTTGTATATCTATACATTCATTAGTTTATATTACTAAAGAGTTGACATGAGTGCATTATGCATTTCCGTTCAATAACATAAAAATTACAATTGTGTTTTATATATATCTAATATTATTCTACAATGGCCTACAAACTGTAATCAAATGCATGCCTACACATCACATATGACTAACTTTAACAAATCAGATACACAGTAGCCTATGTTTTACTTTATTCAAACGTGATATTTTATAGAATATTTGAAAAGGATTTTAATATACAATACTTGAAATTGCAAGAAAATTAACCAAGTTATAAGAGACATAGCTATCAAGATTCTGAAAAAAAACAGACTGATAAAAATAATTATTCTTAATCTATAAATGTACCTATTTGTAAAATTACAATTTAGTTATCTAAAACTTAAGAACGGCTCTGAATGTTTAACCGCTCACTTAATAGATGGAGCCATTGGTTTCGTATGGGAGTATCTGGCATCATTTCATATCACACCCATTTGAGTGCTATTAGGCTTCCTTCTTTGTATAGTCTTTGGCAGGAATGTTGGAAGAGTGTTGGGACGTGGAAACAATCATTTTTTCCTTATGAAAATATTATTTAATTGTCCTAATATTAATATGCATACCATGATGTAGAGATAGAAAAATGTACATTAAATACAGACTAAATCCAGTTGGCTATATAATA
>NC_090756.1:48096666-48104166 GCF_036898095.1 Palaemon carinicauda
ACTTTTAAGACACTATTTAGTTAAATTATATCAAACTTCAAAGCCATTTTTCACACATCAATTTTACTGATTTTTTATGTGTGTAAATAGTTTCTCAAGTTGATATATTAAATAATTTCTTATTTAAATCATTTTAACCTGATATTACAAGGAAAGAGAAACTGCTTTTTGCCTTTTAGAAAGATTTGATGTCGTTATTTTGAAAGGGTAGAGTGTTTGTCAGAGCTCTTGAGAAAAAAATATTTGGTCAATTTTCATAACTGAAGAAAAAGAAAGAATCCACAGATTGTGATATTTTTGTTGATACCGTAAAAACGTTTCATGACAATAAGAAATGGGGTTTAAAGGACGTTTTCAAGAATTCAGAAGGGTGACAGCAACACTGTCCTTTCTGTTCAAGCCATTTTGGGCATCTATTTCTGTTTGTCACCCTTTAATAATGTGAACCTAGCAAAGTTTGAGCTTGAAATAGCTGATTTGTTGAAAAAAGTTAGAGGCATCAACATTTCAAGTTTTATTATCTGATCTAGAGTCTTTAGAACTACAAGAAGCCACATAAGTCAATGAACGCAAATGGGGAAAACTACTAAATATTAAAACTCAAGATAAGATGGGGTTTGAGGTTTGGATTGCATTTCCAGAAATGTCAAAAATACCAAGAGGTTTTCAGAAAGTGATATAATTTCCATGAATGCAATACTGCTTGCCCTTTGTAATACTGTGACTGTCATAAATATCAGCGATACTATTATTAATTCATTTTCTGTTTTTTTTTTTTTTTTTTTCATTTTCATATATATGAAAATAATACAAAACGTCAGATCATTTTGTTATGTGGATATAATATCATTTAATTTTCATTATGATAATACTTTTCGCCCTTCAATTATAAGATATGTTCTTAAGACTTTCTGGAATATAATGTAGCCATGTTTCTTTCGTATTTTGTGATCACCACAATTATCTTTTAATAGTATTGGTACTAAGTGTAATATAGATTTGTTAGTTTTTACAAGTGCAGCCATTTAAATGAAATTATAATGCCCCAAAACATATATTATCTATTATGCTTTCTGAACATGAGTATAATTATTCTCTTTAGGAGGTCTACTGAAATATATTCAGTTATTTCTGAAGCAGAGCATATTTTGATTTTAGGTCTGAAGAGACTGGTTTTGTCGATGCGGTTCTGATACTATTACCGTGCAAGAAAACACCGCTTCCACGTCATGGCACTGCGCAAGACATCGCAACACAACCTCGTGCCATGCCGCAAGGACTCGCATACTCACGTCGCAACATTGGCACAGTTTGGGGGTTTACTTTACGAGGTGGTACGACCCCACTTTGCAACACGTTGCAATAACAAAATGAATAGTTATCAACCTACCTATAACAATTCTCCTGAAGTCCTCAGAACTCTCTCTCTCTCTCTCTCTCTCTCTCTCTCTCTCTCTCTCTCTCTCTCTCTCTCTCTCTCTCTCTCTCTCTCTGCTGACATAAGTCTTCCTTCATAGTTTATATAGTATATGAGTTATACTTTAATACTTACTATTCTTAGGATATTGTATATTAATTATTCATTACTTCTCTTATGTAATTTATTCATTTCATTATTTCCTTTCTCCACTGGGCTATATTTCCCTGTTGGAGCCCTTATAAGGCCTATAGCATCCTGCTTCTCGTACTAGGACTGCAGCTTGACCATTAATAATAATAATAATAAGAATAATAATATCAAGAATAATAATAATAACAACAATAATAATAATAATAATAATGATAATAATAATAATAATAATAATAATAATAATAATAATAATAAAAACAACAACGGTATTAATAATAATAATAATAATAATAATAATAATAATAATAATAATAATAATAATAATAATAATAATAATAATAATAATAAGCGGTTAATTACTGCAATATATCTAACAAAACGTTAAATATCAAATATAATTAACATCTATCAGAAACCATAAGAGACCTAAGCCCAACTTATGAAATCTTTTATCAAGATTTGATGAGGAAACGTTCATGGCTTTTCCAAAAAGTTAAGTTTTAGAAAGTCTCATGTAAGAAAGGCTGTAATTAAAGAAATGTATCAACCACTATTCAAAAGTGGAGATTTTTCTTAAATTTTATGCACTAAATAAATCAACCGGAAGGAAAATATTTTAGAAAATGCTATTATCTCAGACAGGTTTCCAATAGAAACATAAAATAGAAAATGTTGTTATCTCAAACAGATTTCCAATAGAAACAAAATGGAAAATACTGTTATGTCAAACAGATTTTCAATAGAAACATAAAATAGAAAATGCTGTTATCTCAAACAGATTTCCAATAGAAACATGAAATAGAAAATACTGTTATGTCAAACAGATTTCCAATAGAAACATAAAATAGAAAATACTGTTATGTCAAACAGATTTCCAATAGAAACATAAAATAGAAAATGCTGTTATCTCAGACAGATTTCCAATATAAACATGAAATAGAAAATGCTGTTATCTAAAAGAGATTCCCAATAGAAACAAAATAGAAAAAGTTGTTATCTAAAACGGATTTCCAATAGAAACATAAAAGAGAAAATGCTGTAAAAGAGAAGCATTTGAAATAGATGACTGAAGAGAACATGCCTCATAAAATGCTCTTTTTTATAAATATGTAAAGAAAGGTCACTGAATAGAGGCTGAGAACTTATCTAGAAATATTAATAATTCAAGAATCAAGAAAAAGTCTCAGAGAAGATATATTTCACATCCTTAAATTTCTTCTTTTACCAAACATCAAAGTCTCCCCATAATCTGGTCAATTTTCTGATTCAATCAACTCTGTTATTGTATTGATCTCACAACCACCTTGTGATCTGCATTTTCTGTTCTCCAAATCATTCGCCCTATTCAAAAACATTATACAACGCCCGCCCAACCTACCCCTTGTAGCGATGCATTCAGTTCTTTTTCAAAGTGTTAATCCATCTTTCCCCATATTGTAGTTTCTTTGCCATATGAAATATTGTCTGGAAGATATTCATTATCCCAAAGCCATACTGGCATACCACAGATCATTCGCATTTTGTCTCTCACCCCCACTTCATTTGAATTATGTAATACACAAATTTAATTTTTCTTTACATAAACTATACTCTTAATTATTCATTAAATAAAATGTACCCTTATTTATTCATTATACAAGTGTACTTTTAATTATTCTCTGAAAATAACCTTTTATTTTGTATTTCTAATGTCGTTTCATCCTAATTCTAACTTTGTTAATGTTCCCGTTTCAAACCATTTCATGATCCTCCAAAGGCTTTCTTCTGCACGAGAGAGAAGCAGGAGGCCTATCATCTTTGGAAGGGTAACAGATCAGATTTGATCCGGAATAACTATATTCAGCGTAGAGCTTTTGCTCAGAGAGTTTATGCTTCAACTGAAAAAAAGAATACAATTCAACAATAAAAGAAAATCCTTTCTAGTACACCCCGGGAGCATCACAGATTAGTTTGACAGAAAGCAGAGTAATAAGAAACTTGAACTTCCTAATTCCTGTTTTCCTGAGGCTGAACTAACTAGTTTACCTTTTTGACCTCGTGAAATTAAATCTCTTTTAATGGACTTTGATGCTTATGCAGGTGTAGACCCAAATGATATTTTTCCTTTTTTTTTTTTTTTTTTTTTTTTTAGACTTCAGATTTCTTAGCTCCAATGTTATCTGTAATTTTGCGCAAGTTAGCAAGGCGAGGGGCTTTTAGCACTTGTTGCAGAATTGGTAATATTACTTAACTATGTAAATGTGATTGTGGTAGCTCAAGTCAACTGATTACCGCCCAATTTCCATAGCTCCCATATTATCTAAAGTTTTTGAACGTCTTCTGGCAAAACATCTTAATAGATTAGCTGATGATAATCATCTGTTCCCTAGTTTGCAATTTGGTTTTCGTAAAGGCCTTGGAGCATGTGATGCCCTTCTTACAATCTCCAATGCCGTACAGAAATCCCTTGGTTGTGGTCAGGAACTTCGTATGATTGGGCATGATTTTAGTGCTGCCTTTGACTTTGTTAATCATGAGGACCTTGTTTTCAAATTCAAAAAGTTGGGAGTGGATGGGTCGTTTCTTAGTATTATTATTGATTTTTTAAGTAATAGATCTCAAAAGGGTGTTATTGGTGGGCACCATAGTGAGTATAGGAATTGGATATCTGGTGTTCCACAGGGTAGTGTTCTTGGCCCATTACTTTCCATGCTATATACACATGACATGTGGTTTAGCCTAGAAAACAAGCTTGTTGCATATGCAGATGATGCTACTCTCTTTGCATCAATTCCTTCCCCTGAATGTAGATCTGGGGTTTATGAATCCCTTAATAGAGATTTAGCTAAAATTAGTGCATGGTGTAAATTATGGGGTATGAAGTTTAATCCAAACAAAACTCAAAGTATGATTGTAAGTGGGTCAAGGACGGTGGCTCTTCAGTATTGATAATGTTTCTTTATACAAGTATGACTCTTAAAATTTTAGGTGTGATTCTCGACAGCAAATTTACTTTTGAGAAACACATTAGGTCTGTGTCTTCTTCAATTGTACAAAAAAATTGCCTTATTGAGAAAGTCTTTCAAGATTTTTTGTAATCAATCTATTCTAAAGAAGTATTTTAATTCTTTCATTTTACCCTGTTTCGAGTATTGTTCCCCTGTTTTGTCTTCAGTGTATACGAGGTCTCCAAGCAATTACCAGACCTGTGAGTAGCTTCTTTTATGATTTCCACACAGTCTGATTCAGAGGCAAAGTCTAAAGCTCTTAAGTAATGGCGATCGGTAGGAGAGATAGAACTTAACCACTCCCTATGGTGAGCATTAAAATCACCAACAACGAAAAAAGTAGCCTTTCTATCATCCTCTTGTATCTTAGCCATAATGGCAAAAAAACAATCGAAGAAAGAACCCTCTATTTCTTGATTTCGGTACATCGAACACAAATAAAATTTATTATGCCAGCCACAAAATTTTATTACCTGAATCTCATGACATCCACATTGATAGCAGGAATTATGAGAAGCAGGGTACTCAGTCATAATATACACCGCCATTCCCCTGGCCCTAGGGACGGCATCACGTTTCAACATTATTGGCTTCTTAAAACCAGTTATAAGGAGCTCAGATGAATGCATCATATTAGAAACCAAAGTTTCTGAGCACAAAAGAGTATCATACTGTCTGGACGCAACTGTAAGGTCTTGAATATTTGCATGAAGACCACGAATATTGCAATACAGAAGACGACATTGGTGAAATCTAGAATTAATAGAAATAAAGAATTAATAGAAATAAAAAAGACATCATAATTAAAAACTAGATTAACCAGAATTATAACAAAAACAATATTCACAGAATTATGAAGGAATTGATTGATGAAACCCACACACTATGGTAAAGAGTCGGAAAAACTAGTAAACATGGAGGAGCCGATATACCATGCAAGGCTAAATACCCTTCAGAATAGCCACTTCAAATGAAGGGAGGAGAATAAGGATGGTTTTGAGAAGAAAAATAATCAGATAAGGAAAGGACAACCTCTTGATATTACCAGGCATCTATGGCACTTCTATCAAGCCTGCCCAACACACCATTTAAGAAAAAACAAGAGGAAGAACAAAAAATAATAAGATAGAATAGTGTGCCCAGGTATACCCTCAAGCAAGAGAACTCTAACCCAAGACAGTGCAAGACCATGGTACAGAGGCTATGACACTACCCAAGACTAGAAAACAATGGTTTAATTTTGGAGTGTCCCTCTCCTAGAAGAGCTGCTTACCTTTTAAAGAGTTTCTTTTACCCTTACCAAGAGGAAAGTACACTGAACAATTGCAGTACAGTAATTAACCCCTTGGGTGAAGAAGTGTTTAGTAATGTTATTGTTGTCAGGTGTAAGAGGAGAGACGAGAATCTGTAAAGAATAGGCCAGACTATTCTGTGTATGTGTGGGCAAAGAAAAAATTATCCGTAACCAGAATAAGGGATCCAAAGCATTACTGTCTGGCCAGTCAGAGGATCCAATAACTCTCTAGTGGTAGTATCTCAGTGGGCGGCTAGTGCTCTGGCCAACCTACGACCTCAAAAGGAGTGGTAGGGGCTAGCTGACTATCCTGCTAACACACACACCTGGGCTGAGCACCCACTTTGCTTGCAGGCAGGACTTTTTAGGGACAGGTGCTGACGGGCCAATGTATATATAGTAATGCCTCAAGATACGATATTAATTCGTTCTAGAGTGGTTTTCGTTTCATGAAAATTTCGTATCATGGGGCACGTTTTCCATGTAAATCCCCTAATTCGTTATAAACTCTACAAAAACACCAAATTGAATTTATAATACAGTAAAGCTATAGCCGTAATGAAATACTGTACAGCCAAATAAATTTGAATCTTTCATTATATATAACACAAGTGTTAATATCTGTAAATAAAGTAGTTATTAGAATATAATGCAATAAATGAAAAATAATACAATACATACAGTACAATACTGTACATATACAAAATATACAGTATACTATACCATAAATACTGTACTATTATTACAGTTACCCTTACTGCAGAGAAGTAAATTTTTCTATAATGGATAAACAACCAATTTTATTGAACTGACTCATATTTTTAATACACAATAATAATAATAATAATAATAATAATAATAATAATAATAATAATAATAATAATAATAATAATAATAATAATAATAATAATAAAAACTGGATATAAATATTCAACAGTTCTCGGAAGTTTTTATCAGTTTGAAAAAAAAGAATAAGAATTACTGTTGAAGTAAGAAAATGATAAAAAGAATCAAATTCATACACATTTCTAAGAAATTGAATGTAATTAAGTTAGCCATTGCAATTTCCAGAAGATAAAGATTGCAAGAAAGCTAAAAATAAGTATTTGATTAGATATATATATATATATATATATATATATATATATATATATATATATATATATATATATATATATATATATATATATATATATATATGTGTGTGTGTGTGTGTGTGTGTGTGTATGTGTTTGTGTGTGTGTGTGTGAATATGTATGTATGCATGTATGTAAGTATGTATACTATACAAGCATTCTTAATTTCTTTATTGGTTTGATTCTTAATATTTTTTTAAATGCAATTCAAAATATGTTCCTTATCCCTGAACTTTAATTATCCAGAAAGCCTAAGTGTAATTTGTTGAACCCTGTTATGAAAATCAATTTGGGGAGGAGAGGAGTTAAAGCTGGAGTTGGGATGTACTGGAAGGGGGTCGGGTAGGGGTCTGAGAGTGGGGGGAGGGGGTCATGTGGGGGGAGGGTAGTACTCAGCCGTGTTATGAATCTATGAATAGCTTCTCAGTTTGGCACTTTCGCTTTCTGAAGAAAGACCGCGGGGATTCTCTCAATCTATTATTATTATTATTATTATTATTATTATTATTATTA
>NC_090756.1:48114166-48124166 GCF_036898095.1 Palaemon carinicauda
AGAAGTACAACAGTGACTGGAAAAATTATGTTCATCGTGATAAACAAGTGTACTTACTTTCTGGGTGTTTTTAAAATAAAAAAGAGGAAAAATTGCAAGATAATTTGAGACAATTCAAAGACTTCAATAGGTTTTATATTTACTTGAAATTCGTAGCTGGTACTTTCCAGAAAGTTGTAAGGTAATTTAATTGGTGATTATGAGGATTATAGAAAAAATTAAACAATATTATGTTCGTCCTATCGAAAAATAATAATAAAAAAGCCAATTTTTACATCTAATTTCACCAAGAAATTGAAAACTTTCTGAAAGGGTCATCAATATGAAAATAACGAAAACCTAAAATTAATGAACCTAGACACAAATGCGTATATTCAACTCCTCGACTATATAACAGGAGAAAAACGGGTTTCAAAGAAACAGCATTTTTACAAGTATTAAATATCCATCAATCAGGAAAGCCTTTGCTCTTCCACCACCCCCACCCCCACCCCCTCCCCAAAATCACACCGATGCAAGAACCGAATACTATACGATAAGCAGTAAGTGTCCTCAGAGATTGAGGAAGAAACTAATTGGATCAAATCCCCTTCAGATCCAAGATAAGAAGAGTGGCTACCCACCCCCCTCCCAAAGTTAGCTCAACAAACAATGCCTCACTGTAATTACCATTACCAGATAATGGCCAAGGATTATGGGCTGCATACAAGTCACCTAACGTTACTTCAAAGGATTATGGGCTGCACACAGGTAAAGTCCCCTGACGCTATGTCCCCTCACAAGGAGAGAGGACTCATGATAAATTGCATTTGCGTCTTCACTTATTCCATTTTCATCTTAAATGTTTCGCTCCCCTTTGAAAGTGTCACTTTTGATTAACATGAAACTTTTATATGATCCATAAAAGACTTGGGTGTTTTCAATCTATAGTAATAGCTTTTTTATTTTCTTATCCCTGATTCCAATTTCTCACTTGTGGGTTTCCATGCTTGTTAGTTTAAGGGAAATGCTTGGTAGAGCAATGACGAGGAGAAAAATAAAGGAATTAGACAACAAAGGGGAGAATATATTCTCTGTCCTGTAGAAAAATCTGTTAGATGTGATTTATGTATTTCTAACAAAAATAATGTTGCAAAGTCTACTAATTTTTTTCTCTTTTTTTAAATCTGGCGAGAGTATATCATTTGAATAATTAACAACACAATTTTCTAATTTTTAATGAAAGATGTTTTCCATTTAATGTAGCTTTTAATTCATCATCAAATGTTCATCATTTTTTTATTCTTATTTTATGAAATGCAATTGGTTGCTGCTAGCAAGGTCTATAGAATAAATGGCTGCTAGAGTGATAGGTAAAATGTCGGAGACCTCTTATGCTAAGGTCACACCGAACCCGGTTATACTAAGGATTATCCCGGATTAACAAGGATTACCCCGGACCATTAGGACCAGTATCTGGGGTGGTCGGGGTTGATTAGGGAAGGAAAGACTGTTGATGATATATTTGTGTTTTATTGAGAGAGAGAGAGAGAGAGAGAGAGAGAGAGAGAGAGAGAGAGAGAGACTTCCTTTTATGGATTTGCCAGCATATGAAAACATAGGTGAAAAAGCGCAGTCACTTTTCTTGTTACATCGTTTGACTTTTCTTTTGTTTGATTTACTGCAAAGTTATTGATACTTTTTCATTGTTTATTTTTTTCGTATTCCCTGATTCTATTAGGAACATAGAAATAATAAGCTTATAGGTTGTTTATACAAGTTTGAGTTAGTGTATTTTACAACAGGAAACATTTTTATCCATACTCTCTCTCTCTCTCTCTCTCTCTCTCTCTCTCTCTCTCTCTCTCTCTCTCTCTCTCTCTCTCTCTCTCTCTCTCTCTCTCTCTCTCTCTCTCTCGTTATCAAATTCTAAACACCACCCCCACCATATCCTTTCTAAGAAAAGATCATAAGCAAACTGTTACCAAACGAATATAGATTGAATCTTTCATAACCTCCCATTCAACAGATCGACAATCCTTTCTAGTTCCCCGAGGACGACTCAGGATTGTCTGGATCGAGATTCATAGCGTCATTTCAAACGTCAATTGGGTGAGAACTGCGTCTTCATTGCTCGCGAAAATCCTAGACTCGGATAGTTCGGACAACGAGAAACTGCAAGAAGATGAAGGACGAGATAATAAGTGTTTGAACTATTGCCTTTGGCACCTGTTGTTTTCATGGTGAAAATTGATTGAGTTGAAGGAGTTACTCAAGAAGAACTGGTACTTTCCAACAGCTTGCTGATGGAGTGAAACTAGTGGCAAGCAACGATTTGGCATTGCCAAAAAGACGGGCTTGACATGTGTGATGGGCCGAGAGAGGAGTTGTGAAATCAACGGCAGATTGGAAACGACTGAGTTATATATTAAGGAACACTCTTCTTTATATACAAAACCTCAAGGCAACAGGACATAGCATGTTCGAGAGACAGACAATGTTCAGAGCAAAACAGCAGACATGAGTTTTCATGTTCGTTTGAGTGCGAGGGAAGAGCGGAGATAAAAGCATATTATATACAAAAGGAATTATGTACAATTGTGTGACACACGGTTGGTACATGGCTCCCCCCTACAAATGACATACTGTACATGTTAAATAGGGCGCCCTGATCTAGAGAGGCGAACTGTAGGCGGGTCATTTGGCAGAAGATAAGCAGGTTTTAGACGATCAATGGAGACCCAGTCTTCTTTGCCCCGAATGTTTAGGAGGAATGCTTTCGGACTGCGTCGGATCACAAGGAAAGGTCCCGTGTAAGGGGGCGTTAACGGTGGCTTGCTGGTGTCGTTGCGCAGGAAGACGTGCGTTGCAGAGTGCAAGTTCGTTGGTATGTGATGCTTCGCTGGGGGCTTGTAAGTCTGGCGGCACGGAGTAAATTTTCCCACGACGTGACGTATGCGCTGGAGATCGTCGGAGGAGGTTGTAGAAGGAAAAAATTCGGCAGGGACGACCAACGGGTCGCCATACACCATTTCGGCTGCCGAGACGTCGAGGGCGTCTTTAGGAGTGGTCCTTAGTCCAAGGAGGGCCCATATAAGCTGAGTACACCAGTTGCAATCCTTGCAGCGGGACATCAAAGCTGCTTTGAGGGTGCGATGAAAACGTTCAACCATTCCATTGGCAGCGGGGTTGTAGGCCGTTGTCTGATGTAGGGTGATGCCCAGGAGATTCGCTAATGACGTCCATAATTGAGAGGTGAAAGTGGTTCCCCTGTTAGAAGTAATATGCTCAGGGATACCGAATCTTGAAATCCATCCAGAGAGTAAGGCAGATGTACATGAGGCGGACGTTGCAGTTTCCATGGGAATGGCTTCAGGCCAACGAGTGGAGCAGTCGATGACGGTAAACAGGTAACGATGTCCTTGTGATGTGGGTAGGGGGCCTACAACATCGACGTGAATGTGTGCGAAACGACGCTGAGGTTGAGGAAAGGTGCCCACTCCTGAATCCGTGTGTCGATGTACTTTGGAAGTTTGGCAAGAAGTACAGGCACGGACCCAATCCTTAGCATCCTTAGAAATGCTGTGCCAAATGAACTTTGCCTTCAGCAGCTGTGCAGTAGAACGGCACGAGGGATGTGAAAGGCCGTGGATGAAATCAAACACCTGTCGGCGCATGGGAGCAGGAATCCAAGGTCGCGGTCTACCAGTACTGACGTCACAGAGGAGGGTGGTGTTGGAGTTTTCAAGGGGAAAATCCTACCAACGGAGGGACGTGCAGGATGTCCTAAAAGCTTGATACTCTGGATCCTGTCGTTGGGCTTCAGCCAGGGCGTTGTAATCCAATCCCAGTTGAACGGCAGCCAACGTGTTTCTTGACAGGGCATCGGCAACGGGATTCATTTTCCCAGGGACGTATTGAAGGGTGCAATTGTATTCAGCCACGGCGGAGAGATGTCGGCGTTGACGGGCGGACAAGGCGTCAGACTATCGAGTGAAGGCGTGCACCAGAGGCATGTGGTCTGTACAAATGACGAAGGGCGTACCTTCTAAGAAATGGCGAAAGTGACGGACAGCCAAGTGCACCGCCAGCAATTCTCGATCGAAGGTAGAATAACCCGATTCTGTCTTGGACAATTTTCTGCTGAAGAAGGCCAATGGGCGGGGCAAGCCTTTGACCACCTGCTCGAGTACTGCACCAATAGCGACGTCGCTGGCATCGGTGGAGAAAAGGAGAGGGGCGTGTGGGATAGGAAAAGTGAGAGCCGCAGCAGTTGATAGGGCCTTCTTTGCATTGCTGAAGGCCGCTTCTTGAAGGGGACCCCACTTCAAGTCCTTTGGCTTGCCCTTGAGGGAGGCGTAGAGGGGAGCAAGAGTGGCGGCAATGGCTAGCAGAAAGCGGTGATAATAGTTGATCATGCCCAAGAATTCCTGCAGAGCTTTGACGGTCGAGGGCGTGGGGAAATTCTGAACGGCTGCTACCTTCTCAGGGAGGGGATGGGCTCCTTCAGGAGTGATACGGTGCCCTAAGAACGACACTTCGTTGGCTTCAAAGGTACACTTGTCGTACCGGACTACAAGGCTGTTTTGTTGCAGGCTGTCGAGCACGATGCGCAGGTGACGGAGGTGTTCCTCTTTTGAGGAGGAGAACACAAGTATGTCGTCCACGTAACATACACAGAAAGGGAGGTCCCCTAAGATGCCATCCATGAGACGTTGAAACGTTGCCCCAGCATTACGAAGGCCAAAACAGGAGTAATTGAAGGTGTATGTACCAAACGGAGTGGTGATGGCAGTCTTGGGGATGTCTTCTGGGTTCATAGGCATCTGATAATACCCCTTCAGGAGGTCGATCGTAGAGAAAACCTTTGCTTTTTGCAGGTAGGAGGTTACATCGGCAATGTTTGGGAGGGGGTAGTGATCCGGTTCTGTTTGCATGTTCAGGCGCCTGTAATCCCCCCACGGACGGAGGGAGCCGTCTTTCTTCAGAACGATGTGTAAGGGTGACGACCATGGGCTGGAGGCCTTTTGGCAAAGGCCCATTTTCTCCATTTCGGCGAACGTCTGTTTGGCGGCTGCCAATCGTTCCGGTGCCAGACGTCTGAATTTTGCGAAGACTGGGGGTCCCGTCGTCTTGATATGGTGATAAATACCGTGCTTGGCAGGAACCGTGGGCGTTTGGCGAAGTTCTGGACGGAAAACTTCCGGGTACGACATGAGGAGGTGGGCGTAGGTATCCGTGGGTGCGCTGATGTGGAGAGCGAGGTTAGAGGGGGCGGGTTAAAGAGGTGTCGACAAGTAAGAGTCTGCGTTGACCAATCGTCGGTGGGCGACATCGACAGGAAGGTGGAAATGAGAGAGGAAATCCGCACCGAGGATTGGCATTGTGACGTCAGCAACGAGAAACTTCCAATTGAATTTACCGTTTCCGAACGATAATGTGAGGCTCTCGTAACCGTAGGTGGGTATCGCAGATCCGTTGGCAGCTACCAAGCGGACGTCGGCAGATGTAGACAGACTACGTTGTGCCTTGAAGAGTTTCCTTGGCAAAAGAGAACGACAAGTACCCGTGTCTACAAAAAATTGCACGCCCGTTCCTGCGTCCTGTAAAAAGAAAAGATTAGAAACATGGGAGGCCACCGCCACAAGTGATGGCCTACTTACACGTTTTTTGGCCACTGACAATATTTGGCATATTTCTTCGCGGTTGCCCCGAATCTGAAGTGGTAGTAGCAAAACTGCGGTGGATGGGAGGTAGTAAGTGGCTGTAGAAGTCGTTCGTTGGGGCGCGAGCGATTGGTGGGTGGTGGGCGGCTTTGTCGCCGCTTCGGCACGTCACGGGGTAGGCCTGTATGTCCTACGGCATTCATGTCAGCTTCGGTTGACGTTGAATAGGCATCATCGTCGTCAGGGGTGGAGGCGTTGATGGAGGTCTTGAAGTGGCTGTCCATAAGGGGGTCGGCTTTGGTCATCAAGTCCTTTATAGGTAAACTATCGACATCGGGTATGGCAGCGCGCACAGGTTCAGGTAAACGGCGTATCCAAAGGGCACGGAGTAGGTTCACCTCACGAGGAGACCCGTCTGCGGCAGGTTGATGGCGAGCGATACTGGTCATTTCCCTGAGGGCAAGCGAAGCCCTTTGGTCCCCCAACGGTTGTTGCGAGATCTGAAAAAGCTTTGCTATACGGGCGGCTGGCGACGGCGAGTACTGCTGCAGAAGGTATGATTTGAGGTCTTCATACGCTATTGGGGTGTCTCCTTGTTCACAAAGCCAGTCGGATATTTCTGGGAAGGTGTCCTCGGGTATCGCCGTGAGAACATAATCCGCTTTGGTGGTTGAGCGAGTCACGCCCCTGATACGAAACTGGACTTCTGCGCGCTGAAACCAAGCAAACGCCTCTCCGCTGGCAAACGATGAAAGTTTGAATGGAGCGGCCGCAGCACCAACTGCCGTAGAGTCCGCCATAGTACCAACGATGAAGGGGCGAGGGGGTGGGGGTGGAAGGCGGTGGGAGCGAGTCGACTTCCGGGGTCACCAATGTGACGGGCCGAGAGAGGAGTTGTGAAATCAAAGGCAGATTGGAAATGACTGAGTTATATATTAAGGAACACTCTTCTTTATATACAAAACCTCAAGGCAACAGGACATAGCATGTTCGAGAGACAGACAATGTTCAGAGCAAAACAGCAGACATGAGTTTTCATGTTCGTTTGAGTGCGAGGGAAGAGTGAAGATACAAGCATATTATATACAAAAGGAATTATGTACAATTGTGTGATATACGGTTGGTACACATGACTGGTTTATTAATGCGAAATAACAAGCTTATATGCAAACGGGTGAGGATAACGGTGGCATTAAAAACTTTAACAATATGAAACATGCAATGGGAAGCTTAAACTGGATTTCCATTTACCAATCAGAGAGAGAGAGAGAGAGAGAGAGAGAGAGAGAGAGCAATCGCACTGCAATGTATAAGAGCATGGAATAGAGGTGCATTACAAATTGAGTCAATCTGCAATTTAAATGCATTTCTGGTGGCTTGGCACAAGAAGGGGTTGGAGTCATGGAGTCATTACCGAAAATGAACTCCTGGTATTTACTGGTCCTGATTTATTCTCATGATTTTGGTGGGAGTGGGGGGGGAGAGATTTGCTCATAATGTGGTTATGAAAATTCCTCCCTCGCAAACTTAGGAAGGAATGGTTCTCTGGCGTAGGTACGTTTAAACGTAGATTCATAATTTGTCTGATTTTTCGTCTTTTCTGATTATCATATCTGAAAAATAATGCAATAAACTAAGAATGAAAATGGGTTAATACTATTACTTAAAAACATTAATATATATATATATATATATATATATATATATATATATATATATTATATATATATATATATATATATATATATATATATATATATATATATATATATATATATATATAAAATTACATGGTAATATACAACCTTAGTAGAAAAAGCAGGATGCTATACGCCCAGGGGCTCCAACAAGGAACATAGCCCAGTAAGGAAAGGAATCAAGGAGAGATAAATATTCTAAGAAGAGCAACTACACTAAGATAAATATTTCCTATATAAACCTATAACATCTCCAACAAAACAAGAGGAAGATAAACAAGACAGAACAGCGTGCCCAAGTTCACCCGTAAGCAAGAAAACTGTAACCCAAGACCGTGGAAGGCCATGGTAGAGAGGTTATGGCACTACCCAAGACTAGAGAACAATGGTTTGATTTTGGAATATCCTTCTCCTAGATTTGATACGAGATATATGTGCTTCTAAATTGAGATATATATGAATATTATTTCCAAAACCGAAAATTTACAAATAAATATTTGAGATATCAAATAGATATCCTTTTCAAATTTCATGAAGGTATACAGAAGAATATCATTAGAACAAATAATATTTAAGAGGATAACTGAACATAAGAACCTAATAACGTCACTGCGGTGAAGTTTTATATTGATATTTCTAGTTATCATAAAGTCGATTATGAAATGATATCTTAAGTAATCTTAAAGAAGATTCTCATAAAATATAACTGAAAATATCATGAAGTAACCTGCCCAAGCTACGACCAGGGGAAGGACAGGCATTGGCTGAGGATCACTCTGCATGTAGATCTATAGAGTGTGTATCACCAGTTAGGTGATAACCAAAAACTAGGGGAATGCAACTAACTTTATTTGTACAGAGCATGAGTATATATATAATCCGTTCCAGTCAAGAACGGTACAAATATTCAAACACAAAGATTCCTGAACATACGGGCTATCAGTGAGAGGGGGGAGAGCGATAACAATCATATACAAAAAAACAGAAATACTGTTACAGTGTACGAGCGTGTGTGATACACGTGCGGTACATAGCTACCCCCTAAAAAAGACACATATGAAATAGGGTGCCCTGCTCTGGAGAGCCACACTGCAGGCCGGTCATCTTGCAGGAAGTACGCAGGTTTAAGTCAATCAATGGAGACCCAGACTCCTTTGCCACAATGATGGATTGATTATCAAATTAAATCTTATTTGATTACACTTAAGAATTGGTTATTGCAGGTCCTTTTGTATACCTGTCTGTTTCCTTCCTGTCAGTGTTTTTTACCGGTCATTTCAGTCTGTTTAGGCTGTCTATTTCCTGCTTGTCAGCGTTTGTGCCTGTCCCTTCTGTCTGTCTTTGTCTGTTTATCTGTTTCATCCTTGTCAGAGTTTATGCCTGTCCTTTCTGTCTATATGTTTCCTGCTTGCCACTGTTTGTGCCTGTCCTTTCTGTCTGTTTTTGTCTCTATGTCTGTTTCCTGCCAGTCAGCGTTGGTACCTGTCCTCTGTCTGTTTTTTCTGTCTGTTTCCAGCTAGTCAGCGTTTTTCTACACCACTTATACAGAAGAAGTCTCGACCTAAGGTCTCCTACAGTCCATATGAGAACGACCGTTGAAAGTATATCATAAATCTGAGAAAAAAAATTATCTTGCTAATGCACCCTTTGAGTGCCCCATTAGCCCTCTCAATGGCAGGTACTGTTCAGGGCAAGACTAAAGGTGCTTGTAACTTTCTTACTCTCTGACTTCCTCTTGCTTTCTCTGAAGAATAGGCTCTACCTGTTCGACCTGAGGCCCTGCCATTGTGCTTCTAAGGGTTGGCCAGTAAGGGGCATTTTGTCATTCTTATGTAGTTCTTAGGTCACACTTTGTTCGTTGGATATTTTAAAATCAGAGTTTTGAAAATATTTACCGAGCAGAGTAAATACGAGAACATATTTACTCTGTAGATAGAGAAACTCTTATTGATTTAAGGAATAAACAATAATGTCTGACTTTAATAGGGAGTCCAAGGCTTTCCATGAAAAGTTTAGATCGTTCTGAAAACTCAGACATGAGGCTTAAGGTACTTTTATTTTTCTAAGACCTACATTATTTTCTTTAATGGAGTTACCTTTATTATTATTATTATTATTATTATTATTATTAGTAGTAGTAGTAGTAGTAGTAGTAGTAGTAGTAGTAGTAGTAGTAGTAGTAGTAAAGCTACAACTCTATTTGGAAAAAAAGGATGATATAAGTTCAAAGGCTCCAACAGGGAAAAATAGCCCAGTCAGAAAATAAAATAAGGGAAAAATAAACTATATGAAAAGTAATGAAAATTTAAAGTAAAATATTTCAAGCACAGTAATAAAGGTGAGGAGTTGGAGGACTATAAATCTATTATATGCGAACTTAAACCTTTGTAATATCGATGGAAATTTAGAAAATCATCAGAGAATAATAAAAGAAAAAGAAACTATAATCAACCTTTGTAATATCGAATGAAATGGAGAAAATTACAAGAGAATAAAAAAAGGAAAGAAGACCATAATAATCGGGGTCATCTGAGTTGCCTCTGTCCTAAATGTGTCTTATGTCCCTTTTGCGTGAAGGTGCCCCGTAATTGGTCAGACCCACAGAAGAGATGATGTTGTGGCATTAGCCTTTATTGATGATATTCGTTGGAGGCCAAA
>NC_090756.1:48129166-48151666 GCF_036898095.1 Palaemon carinicauda
AAACAATATCTTTAACAAGCATCTATTTATGAAGAGTATTTGATCCTGATGTAATTTTGATGAAATAATGATATTTACCCTAATTTCATTTTGCTTTATAGATTGGACATGAGAAAGAACAAAAAACCTTTAAGTCAACTAACCATCTAAATATATCCATGTAAGAGAGAGAGAGAGAGAGAGAGAGAGAGAGAGAGAGAGAGAGAGAGAGAGAGAGAGAGAGAGAGAATTTGTTGTAAAAGTTTTCCTATATCAATGACATCATGATCCTTTTTTTTTAGGTTTTTTTACTGTTTTCTCTTACAGAACTACCGTATGTTACGAACGTTGAAAAGGAAATAAGAAAGCAAAAGATATAAAAGAACAAAAAATAAAAAAGCAAGAGAAATAAGAGAACAAAAGACAAAAGAGAGCAAGAGAGATAAGAGAACAAGAGTAATAAGAAAGGGAAAGATAGGAAAAGAAGTAAAGAGTAAAAAGAAATAAGAGAGCAAAAGAAATAAGAGGGAAAAGTATATAAGAGAGCAAGAGGGACAAGAGAGCAATAGTATTAAGAGAGAGAAAGGTAGCAAAAAAAAAGAGGAGTAAAAGAAATAAGAGAGCAAAAGAAAGAGAGCAAAAGAAATAAAGAAAAGAAAACGAAGAAGAGGGCAAAAGAAATACACAGAGCAAAAGAAATAAGAGAGAAAAATAATAGGAGAACAAAAGATATAAGAGATAAAAAGAAATAAGAATGCAAAACATATAGAGAACAAGAGAAATAAGAGAGCAACTATATAATCAGCTGCAACGATTTATGGCTCTTTCATTTACAAATTGAAAGCATTGCTGTACAAGATTTGTAGATAGAGAGACTCTTATCTATTCAAGGAATAAACAATACTGTCTTAACTTTAATCTAGAATCCAAAACTTTCCATAAAAGGTTCAGATCGTTTTGAAAACACAGGCGTGAGATTTAGTGTATTTTTTTATTATAAGAACAACGTTGTTTTCTTTAATGAAATTACATATTATTATTATTATTATTATTATTATTATTATTATTATTATTATTATTATTATTATTATTATTATTATTATTATTATTATTATCAGAAAAGCTACAACCCTATTTGGAAAAGCAGGTTTCTATAAGCTCAAAGGCCCCAACAGGAAAAAAAAGCCCAGTGAGGAAAGGAAATAAGGAAATAAATAAACTATATGCGAAGTAATGAAAAATCAAAGTAAAATATTCTAAGAACAGTAATAAATATGAATAGTTGGGGGAATATAAATCTGTTATATGCAAACCTTTGTAATATCGAAGGATATTTAGAAAATCATCAGAGAATAATAAAAGAAAAACAGAAACAATAATCAACCTTTGTAATGTCGAAGGAAATTGAGAAAATTACAAGAGAATAATAAAAGGAAAGAAGGCCATAATAATCAGGGTCCTCTGAGTGGCATGTGTCTTAAATGTGACTTATGTCCTTTTTGCGTGCAGATGCCCCGCAATTGGTCAGACTCACAGAAGCGATGATGTTGTGGCATTAGCCTTTAGTGATGATATTCGTTGGGGGCAAAAATGTATCAATAAATTTCCGATTTTCGTGATCTGAGTCTTTCGTTATCTTGAGGGAATGAAATTGTTGGAAGAGTAACTTTGTTACTGCAATAGTTAATCGCAATGAACAATTGACAATTTTATGAACAAATACATTAGAAAAAAAATTTATTCATATTTTACTAAGGATTAATCTCCTTTCATTGGATATACACTAGATATAATAATAATAATAATAATAATAATAATAATAATAATAATAATAATAATAATAATAATAATAATAATAATAATAATAAAGACCCAATAGAAGAATTTTTAAACATATCAATATTCAAATATCAGTGGAAAGGAATAGAACGTATTTGCTATAAATTATTTATCCCAATTATGAAACAGATGAACAAAAATATATAAGGAAAAATCTTACAGATGATACAACTCTAAGTCGTTTCTAAATGAATATTGTGTTTTTTTTTTTCTTTTTTTTTTTTTAAATTTTTAGAAAACAATATTTTTGCAAATCCTTATATTATATAAATACATTAATGGTAAAGGACTTTTACTCATGAACTGATATTGCATATATTATTCTTTAATAAAAAATACAAACACATAACAAAAAAGGATGAAATTAAGAATATCCTTTTCCCTTAATTAAGAATAATTTTGTTTACAGTTTGGCTTGTTGAAATAAAGCCATTTCCGAGGCCTTTTATAGCAACGTCTTGCAAGAACAGCCAAAAGCAAAAGTAATGAGGTACTTAAAACAACTTCAAACTGTCTTAAAGTTTGGCCGTATTTATCCGGGTGACATTTGGCAAGAATTGTCAAGAGTTGAACACAAAAGATGTCTGTTCATTGCTACAATATAAGAGGTGAGAATACAAATGCTCTCTCTCTCTCTCTCTCTCTCTCTCTCTCTCTCTCTCTCTCTCTCTCTCTCTCTCTCTCTCTCTCTCTCTCTCTTGATTTCACGATCACAACAAACGCCACTGTTTCCAGTCCACTGCAGGTAAAGGCTTCAAATATGTCCTTTTGGGGCTTCATGTCTGGGTTTGGCCCTTTTTCATCCCCACGCTGGCCAATGCGGATTGATGATGGTGGGAAACTTTAGTCTCGTCGCTCATAGTAAACCAATCTAGTAGGGCTGGCCTTGGCTAGTAGAGTTTTGCTGATTATGGCAATACACAAACCCTTTCATTACGTTATGGCATCCTAATATAAATACACGCTCGTGCGCGCGTGCACACACACAAATATATATATATATATATATATATATATATATATATATATATATATATATATATATATATATATATATATATATATATATATATATATATATATATATATATATATATATATATATATATATATATTTATACGAAAAAAAAATTCGAATAACTGTGTTTTTTTATGTTAACTATTTCCACTTTTTATTTAAAAATGTACTTACAGAAACCCTTTGCGAAGGACTTGCAAAATCTGTAATGCATTGAAATTACACAATAGAACATCAAAAAGGAGTAATGCCTCCAGTATTACAAAAGAATACTTATCATAACGCACGGATTGTTTATAAAATACTAGTTTATGATTTCCTAAACTACCGTAAACCTATAAATAGAAATATATGTAAATCAATTTATCTGAACCAGCCACAGCTCCACTTTCTTTGATTTAACTCCGTATTTGTGATAACTTTGAAGGCATTTTTCACCTGAAAGCAGTGTGAGATTTCAAAGGCCAATTGGATATTCCTTGTTGCTCTCACTGAGAAAACTGAAGGTTTCCCCCTTCAATGCTGCTCTGCTCCTGAAACTTTACACGGGAAATTTCAAACACAACTGTTCGAGACTAAATCTATTCTCGTATCCACATAGACGTGTCAGTGTGGTTTTTTTTTTTTTTTTCGTGTATCGAATGAGATGATTCCTAAAGACTACTCCTTTCTTATGATTGAATTTCATTTTAAAACATCTCTGCCTGGCGATCTGTTAGACGGGGGTTTGAGACCCAATTGAGATCGATAGTTTCTTGTACTGTTTGCAACCTCACCATTCTTGTGAGATAAGGATGTGGGGGCTGGGGATGAGGGAGCCTATGCGTCTACCTGTTGAGTCATCAACAGCCATTGCCTGGCCATTCATGGTCCTAGCTTGGGTTGAAAATATGTTAGAAACCAATAAGAGTAAAAAAAGAAATGAGAGAGAGAGAGAGAGAGAGAGAGAGAGAGAGAGAGAGAGAGAGAGAGAGAGAGAGAGAGAGAGAGAGAGAGAGAGAGAGAGAAGAGTATAGTTGAAAATGAAAATAGATGAAAGAGAGTAAATCAAAATGAGATTAAAAGAATCTCATATCGTCTTTAAGATCCTAAAACCGATGTTACGCATTACTGTGGACTTGTGTGCATCCCAATGTTGGAAACAGCGAGTAATGGCATCCAACAGTCTCCCTCCCATACAAAGACTATTGTCTTCATTCTCTCTGTCAAGAAAGACTATACAAACTACAGCAATGATACCCATAATTCTTTCTACCTCTATTATGCCTTCATTTTGTCCGTGTGTTTCTCTCTCTCTCTCTCTCTCTCTCTCTCTCTCTCTCTCTCTCTCTCTCTCTCTCTCTCGCACTGAATTAAAGTTTCTAAGCTACAGCCGGATAAAACCGCATTGCACATTTTCCAGCACATTACTTCCCTGTGATAATATCCGGTTATCCGGCTGGCGATATTGAAAGGTGGTCTAAATTTCATTAATAAATATTTTCATGTCCAGAATTGGATGGAAATTGTGAGATTATCTGCATATGGAGTTAGATTTTGAGTGTCTCTGATCAGTTTATTCAATTACGAATATATATATATATATATATATATATATATATATATATATATATATATATATATATATATATATATATATATATTCTGTTCCTAATATCTTAACGTGATGAAAGGGTTTGCGTATCACCATGATCAGCAAAGCTGTACTAGTCGAGGATACTCATATGTTTGTTTGAGCGATAAGACCAAAGTCTCCCACCATCACCAATCTGCAGTGACCAGCGTGGTGATTGAAATGGACAAACTCCAGATATAAATAAAGACATGTCTGATCAACCCTGAATTTATTGAACATCACGTCGATTGGAAATTACAATAGTTGTTAAACCAACAATTTGCAAAAGTATCCAGATACACAACAATGCTTTTATTATTTTTACTCTTTGTATCTTGTTATGATTTTGTACACTTTTGCATATGCCATTGTCTATAGTCAATTCTATTTAATAAGGCAGATCTTCACCGACTCGCAAGGGTGCCCTTTTAGCTCGGAAAAGTTTCCTGATCGCTGATTGGTTAGACGAGATAATTCTAAAAAATCAGATAGCAAGAAACTTTCCCGAGCTAAAAGGGCACCGCTGCGAGTCGGTGCAAATAGGCTTCATCAAAATAAATTGAGTGCAAATGAATTGTCTAGTTTTCTTAAACATTTATAATCTTATTGATAAACTCTGGTTTAAGGGTTCTGGTTGACTGTTGGAAACGTCTCTGCCTATCATTATGTTTGATAGGAGTTCGAGACCCGAACAAGCTCCATAGTTTCTGGTAGTGCCTACAATCTTACCATCCTTGTGTGATAGGAATGAGTCATCAGCAGCTCATGCCTAGCTCTCCCTGGTCCTAGCTTGGGTTGAGAGGGAGTTTGGGCGCTGATCATAGGCACGATTGGACACAGGCATCCGTAGCACAGACTACTCATAGCAATTGCAGACTGTCGCACAATTACTGCGCTGCAAGTAACCAAGCCGATATTGTAGGAAGACATGGGTTGGAGGTACACACAGGAACTCGCCGCGCCATTACAGTGTGACAAGGTGAACTTCTTCAGATCGAGGTGTACCAGGAATCCCTGTGTTCAACTGTATCATCATTCTCTATGGATTTTTCATGAGACATTTAGGAGCAACCTTAAAAAAAATTATATTTTCTACCTACAATGAAAGATCAGTAAGACAAAGTGTTTGATTTTAATTCCCATAGATGTATGAAATGGAATAAGTTTCCCGAAATCAACTTTTGGATGCTTCCAAGCACAGAGACTTCTTGAATTTCTTGACTCAAGCAGAAGATTGTGAGGTCCAATTTCCTCTAATAGGACTTACCTAAGGACTAGTATTGGCCTTGGACTTACCCAAGGACTTTTATTGGCCTCAGACTTACCCAAAGACTTGTATTGGCCTTGGACTTACCCAAGTACTTGTATTGGCCTTGGACTTACCCAAGGACTTGCAATGGCCTTGGACTTACCCAAGGACTTGCATTGGCATTGAAGTTACCCAAGGACTTGCATTGGCATTGAAGTTAGACAAGGACTTGTATTGACCTTGGACTTACCCAAGGACCTGTATTGGCCTTGGTTTTACCCAAGGACTTGTATTGGTCTTGGACTTACCCAAGGACTTGCATTGGCATTGAAGTTACCCAAGGACTTGCATTGGCATTAAAGTTAGACAAGGACTTGTATTGACCTTGGACTTACCCAAGGACCTGTATTAGCCTTGGTTTTACCCAAGGACTTTTATTGGTCTTGGACTTACCCAAGGACTTGCATTGGCATTGAAGTTACACAAGGACTTGCATTGGCATTGAAGTTAGACAAGGACTTGTATTGACCTTGGACTTACCCAAGGACCTGTATTGGCCTCGGGCTTACCCAAAGACTTGTATTGGCCTTGGACTTACTCAAGGACTTGTATTAGCCTTGGACTTATCGAAGAGTTGGGGATGAATAGAAGACCCACATTCTCTCCTGACGCCAAGTGTCATGTCAAATTAAGTCACAGAAGAGAGAGAGAGAGAGAGAGAGAGAGAGAGAGAGAGAGAGAGAGAGAGAGAGAGAGAGAGAGAGAGAGAGAGAGAGAGCCAGGCAACACGTGTGTACTTCCAAGGCACTGGTTTAGGGGACACATCTCTGCCATTACTTCCTTCCTTGATCGACTCTTGCTTTGCAAATTTACCGAACCCAATAAGTCACTAAGACGATTAAGCGGAATTCAATTTTATATATATATATATATATATATATATATATATATATATATATATATATATATATATATATATATATATATATATATATATATATATATATATATACATATATATATATTTTTTTTTTTTTCTTAAGCAAATTATGGGGTTTATTTATTAATCTTCTTCTTCATAATAATAATAATAATAATAATAATAATAATAATAATAATAATAATAATAATAATAATGGTAACAGGGAACTTTTTGGTGTTGAACAGGTTAACATCAATCTCATTTTATAGTGTATGAATGAAAGCTATAATTTAATGTTACTGTGCTTAAAACATTTTTTTTTTTTCTGATTGATCATTACTTCATTTGCACTATATTTTTTTTCCTTAGTTCCTTTCCTCACATTTCCAATCACTTTTCCATCTTGGTTATAGCTTAACTAATAATAATAATAATAATAATAATAATAATAATAATAATAATAATAATAATAATAATAATAATGATAATATAGATGGTGATTATAATAGCTATCATTTCATGTATTGGATTTGTTTATATAAAAGCCATTTTCGACAAAGAAATAGATTAGAAAAGTTATGAATTATAAGTGACATTTATTATACTCACCAACGGTATAGAATTGATGTCATTCTTATATCTACTTAGTTCTAAGGTTCGAATCCTTGTCCGAGCAGAAGTAGGTTATTTATCATTAAAGGAATTTTCTTATCGAAAAGTTAATATATTAAAAGTATTTGAGGATTACTTGGAAAATATATACATATATATCCATTATTATCACGAGCCAAGCTACAACCCTAATTGGAAAGGGAAAATGCTAGAAATCGAATGGCTCCAACAGGGGAAACAGCCCAATGCAGATAGGCAAGAGAGAAATAATAATTAAAATTGAAAGAAAAATAAGATATATAAGATAAACAGAGATTAGAAACCTCGCTAGATAGATTAGTCACATGTAGACTATGAAATTAGGCTTACGCTTAACATAAAAGCTATTATTATTATTATTATTATCATTATTATTATTATTACTTGCTAAGCTACAGCCGTATTTGGATAAATCCAAGAGTTCCATCAGGGAAAATAGCCCAGTAAGGAAAGGAAATAAGGAAACTACAAGAGAAGTAATTAGCGGGCCTCCATAGCGGAAAAGTCTCTTCTACCCTTGTCAAAAGGAAAATAGCCACTGAACATTGCAGTAGTTAAGCGGTTTAGCGAGGAAGATTTGTTTAGTATTCTTGGTGTTGAAAGGTGGATGGGAATAGAGAATAGAATATAGATTAGGCCGTAATCCGATGACTCTCCAGCGGTATTATATCATCGGGTGGCTGGTGTCCTGGCCAATCTACTACCTACAAGTTTAAAATACTGAAGTTACGCTGATTCAACTGCCAGAGCAAGATGGAAATGTCCGTGTCCAACTGTACTATATTCCAGTTTAAAGGCCACTTATGCATGGCAGAGGTGCCCAAGCAACCTCTACACCCAAGCTATGACCAAGGAGAGCAGGGCAATGGCTGCTCATGACTCAGCTGGAAGACTTTTAGGCTCCCTCCAAACCCTCTATCCTTACCTCGATAAAACTATTGACCTTGAGTGGGACTTGAACCCCAGTCCAGCAGATTGCCAGGCAGGGACGTTTCCAAAAGGTCATCACAATCCTTAAGAGGTGGGCTGTTTCGCGAACAAATCGTGCGAAAACAATGTTATTTCAGCAGTCAGTTCTATTAAGTTTTCATATCATGAAAACCTTAACTATGACGAATGACATTAAAATGTTTCAATAAACCAATGATTATTATTATTATTATTATTATTATTATTATTATTATTATTATTATTATTATTAATAGTACTAGCTAATCTACAGCGCTAGTTGGAAAAGCAGAATGCTATAAGCCAAAAGATTCCATCAGGATAAAATAGCACTGTGAGGAAAGGAAACAAAGGAAGTAAATAAACTACAAGAGAAGTGATGAACAATTAGAATAAAATATTTAAAAATCAGCAACAACATTAAAATAAATCTTTCACATATAATTTATAAACAAATATCATAAAACAAGAGGAGGAGATATAAGACAGAATAGTGTTTATGTGTGTACCCTCAAACAATTGAACTCAACCTCAAGTCAGTAGAAGTCCATGGTACAGAGGCTATAGCACTACCCAAGACTAGAGAACAAAGGTTTAATTCTGGAGTGTCCTCCTAGAAAACCTGCTTACCATAGCTAAAGAGTCTCTTTATATTCAAGTGAGATTTGGTTACTCAATTAAATGTCTGTCAGAAGGATGAATACAGATTCCAATTCCAACTAGAATTCCAGAATCCAATTCCAACTTAAATTCCAGATTCCAATTCCAACTGCAGATGAAATGTGTATTTTTCGTCAAGTTTCAGCTTAAGCTTAAATTCGAATGCTCTATCATTAGGATCTAAGCTTAAGCTTTGGAATTGAGGTGACGAAAAGTTGGACTTTCAATCTGGAATCCAAGTTGGAACTGGAATCTGGAATTGAAGTTGGAATTGTAACCTGGAATTTTGTTCATAATTTATTCTGGAACAAAATGTATGGCGGTTCGTTTAATGGAATCGTAAACGTTTATTGAGAGTTCACGAGTAAATCTATGACGTAGTAAATGATTGCCCCGATTTACCTAACGAGTTGGCCATTATATTTTGAACCTTTGCAAATACAAAACTATTTGTTTTAGAACAATGAAAATCTGCTTTGGGATATTCGTACGACTAGATTTGTACTAGGAAATATAAACAAAAACATATAGTAACATAAGCAATATTTTATATTCGAAATACAATGGAATTTATAATTTTTTTCTCTGTTATTGATTTGAAAACTAGGTAAGCGCATCTAACGCGCCCTTGGAAATGGATAGTTCAGTGGTAACAAGCTCGCCTAGCATTCGCATGGCAGCAGATCGATCTTAGCCCGGGACCAAGTTGTTTAAGTTGTTTACTGGTGGGGCCACTGATGTGGTTGGGCACCACAGTGGGGGTCTTGGGCTTGCCCCGCTGACGTTGTGGTGAAACTTGAACTGAAACCAGACACATTTACCTTTAGTCCCAAAAACCTGCTTTCGATTTTACATCTTGCTTCTTATTTTGTCTCTTGTTTCGATTTTGTCTGTTGCTTCCGCATACCCACACCATTTTATCTCCTTCCCTATTGGTGGAGTCTCCCTCTCCCGATTGTGTCATTCGTCTTCTTTTATTATAACTAAACAACACGATTTGAAAACGGATTCTGTTTATGATACTTTGGTGGAGCCATAAAAGGATAGAATCAATAGCAAAATGATTTATTTATACGAAGGGATATGCATAGGATAACACACACACATACATTTATCATCACCATTATCATCAGCCGTTTCTAGTGCACTGTAGAACAAAGGCCTCAAACATGTCCTTCCACTTGCAAATATTTATGGTCTTTCTATGCCAGTCTATACCCACAAACTTTCTTAGTTTGCAAATCCATCCAATCTCTCTCTCTCTCTCTCTCTCTCTCTCTCTCTCTCTCTCTCTCTCTCTCTCTCTCTCTCTCTCTCTCTCTCTCTCTCTCTATATATATATATACATATATATATATATATATATATATATATATATATATATATATATATATATATATATATATATATATATATATATATATATATATATATATATATATCTTTGTGAGTGGGGATGTCTTAACATCGTGAAACAAGTTTCTGTATCGACATAATCAGCAAAGCTGTACTGGTCAGGACCACCCATACCAAGTTGGTTTGCAATGAGTAATCAGATGAAAAAATCTCACCATCACCAATCTACACTGCCCAGCGTGGTGATGAAAACTGGTGAAAATTGTCAAACCCCAGGTATGAATAAGAGCATGTCTGAGGCCTTCATCCTACAGTGAAGTTGAAACGGCTGTATTTGTTGTTCTTGTATATATATTGAGCAAAATTAATATCAAGGTTGTATATGAACACATTTACTCACATACATATATACAAACAATGAACACACAATTGATACGGCCCCCCAAAAAAATACTTAAACATTCAAACTATTTGAATTTTGAGAAATTCTACCCGGGTTGAATCAAACATTCATTGTCCAATGAAATATTCGCTCATTAACAACCAATTAGAATAAATCAACCGGAAAATGAAATACAGAAGCAATGTGAATGCAACTACATTCAGCCATTTAATGGTGATACATTCCCTTGACATTGCCCTTCATCATGGCCTAACCTATAATGTGGCTCCTGGGGATTGTATCGACATGGAATGATCATTGTGTTCGGGTTTATTAAAGTTGGAATTGAGCTTGATAGCAACATCTGGCAACTATGCAGGATTATGCCACACAACGCTACATGCAATATTTATCTCATGTTTTATCGCCAATTTCCAGAACCACCTTAGGACGAACTAAATATTACACTGGAAGTGTTACAGGGAATATCTCCGTCATGTAAGTCACAAAGGCTTTATGGGATGTGTGCACCAAGGGTGGAAGATCCCATTCCCTGACCCTAAGTCTATGACTTCATCATTTGGTCTTTAAATGGTTTCTCTCTCTCTCTCTCTCTCTCTCTCTCTCTCTCTCTCTCTCTCTCTCTCTCTCTCTCTCTCTCTCTCACACACATACACACAGACTGTGTATTATTATTATTATTATTATTATTATTATTATTATTATTATTAATAGCTAAACTACAACCCTAGCTGAGAAAGTTGTATGCTACAAGCCCAAGGTCTCAAACAGGGAAAACAGCCCAGTGAGGAAAGGAAATAAGGAATAAAATAGAATAGCATACCCATGTGTACCCTCAAGCAAGAGAACTCTAAACCACGACAGTGGAAGGACGTGTTACAGAGGCTATTACATTATTATTATCATTCTTATAATAATTATAAAAATAATAATAATTATTATTATTATTATCATTATTATTATTATTATTATTAGCTAAGCCGTGTTAGAGAGGCTATTATTATTATTATTATTAATAGCTAAGCTACAACCCTAGTTGAGAAAGCAAGATGCCAATTTATAAGCACAAGGATTCCAACGGGGAAAACAGCCCATTGAGGAATGGAAATAAGGAAACAGATTGAATAGCGTGCATAACTATAACTTCAAGCAAGAGAACTCTAACCCTTAAGGCCGCCCTTTTCACACCCTTAGGCTAAGGGCCACAAAGGGTCTTAATAAAGTGATTTTGCCCCCAAACTTTCCCCTTGAAGAGCTCAATGCTGATAAACCCTGGCATTCCTGCCTTGTTTGGCTGTGGCATAAGTTTCCCCATCAGGCCAAAAGTTAGTTATTATAGTCGTAGGATAAGACTGATTGCGTCAACAATATCATTTTAAAAAAAATAGTGGAATGATATCAAGACGAATGTAACACCGATTTCAGCACAAAATACATATTTTAGAAGTTTGTCTCCATTCTAAATCTGTTTTGATAATACTAAATCTTTATTTTATAATAATAGTTTCGTTCACGACACTATCATACCTTTTTTTCTTAGATTTACTCGATTATTCCCCAAAATTATAGATCTTATAATTTTTTTATTCATTCTTGATCTAAATATTCATTACACTATAATACATTCTTTCGATATAAAAGATATAGCTTTTAGGAATTTGGATCTATACTAAATTTATGTATCCCTAATTTTCCGTCTGTTGACAATACTATTATAACTTTTGTTTTACTTTTTTTTTTACTCGGTTATTCTTTTCAATTTCCTGTATTACTTTTTCGTTCATCATTTTGTATGTCGACAAACAGTCATTTATTTCGTCTTATGACCATATTTCAAATAGTTCTTTATCCCTTACACTAAACTTTTCTCAAAAGTTTCTTTATGACTTTCTCTGTCCTTAACTTTTTTTCCGCTGAGCCATTCTTAACTCAAAACTTATTTTATTCATTCAACTCTTTTTATGTTTTTTTTTTTTTTTTTTTTTTTTTTTTATCAAACTAACTTTATCAAATTCATGAATTTGTCTATTTATCTGTCCATTATCAAAGTCATTTAAAGCTGCCAATTCTATGAGAACCTCACTTTATCTATTTCTCAAACAAATGCTACAGTCAAATCCTTTGCTCTGTCCTCGACAGCCTTTCAGGAAGTCCCCAGATGTTTTCCAACAAGGTCTATAGACCTTGTTTTCCATAATGTTTTATGGCTATTGGTAACGTCCCTGCCTGGTGATCGACGGACTGGGGTTCGAGTCAAGCTTAAAGTTGCTAGTTCCTTTAGTGTCTGCAACTTCACCATCCTTGGGGAGCCTATATGTCTACCGTCTGAGTTATCTGCAGCCATTGCCTGGCCCTCCCTAGTCCTAGCTAGGATTGAGAGGGGACTCGGACGTTGATCATATGTAAATATAGTCAGTGTCTAGAGCATTTTTCTGCTTGCTATGGCAATGTCACAGTCCATGGCCTCGGAAATTTATGAGCGGCCTTTAAACCTTTAAACATGCTAAACCTTCCCAAACATTATTACTACTTTTCCCACAGTTTAATATAGTTATAGAAACCCGTTTGCAATTCAGTGGAAAGGAATCCCAGAGTTATGCCTGATACCCTGGATTTCATCCCTTGGTTCTTGGGTGAATCATAAAATTCTATCACATGTAGATTACGTTTTCTATAGAATCACTAAAAAAAACTGCAGACCCGATTTTAAGCAGAATCAAACCCACACTTGAGGATAAAAGCATTTACAAGCATATTTCACACGGGGATGGGACCATTCGCCTCTGCCGATTCGCCGCCGATAGTTAGCCACTGACAGTCAGCCACCGCCCATTCGCCTCTGATGCCATTTCACCACCGCTGATTCGCCACCGGCGAAAGAATAAGTGCTCCCATTATAAGCATATGGGGCAATCGGTTTTTTATCCATTTTCTTTTTTGCTGGATAACTCTGGAAATTTAATAATTTTATAGTTTAACAAGGTCGTTTGTTTAGATTGTCTACAAGCATAACAAGTCTGTTTACTTTATTTGAAAAAAAAGAGTAAATATTTTCTTAATATTTTTATCAGTCTTCCTCAAGCCCTCCAAATGGAAACAGATATTCTTTCCAAATACGGAAAAGAGAAATTTCGCCACGATGATTTTATTTACGTTTTTGATAAATCATCCAAGAGTGATCCAAACATCAAATTTTGGCACTGCGAACAAAGAAGATACAATGGACGGATCCACAACAAGAATGGCAATGTGATAAAGAAAATAAATTAACACCTCATTCGGTCTCTGCAGCAAGTGTACAAGTTGCTAAGGTAAAAGTAAATTTAATACGCTGTACAGAAGAATCACAAGAAGTACCTAGTGTTCTTGTAAATGAATGTATGTCTGGTGTGCCTTTATCAGCGCAAGCATCATTACCAGCGTTGGACAGCGTGAAGAAAATAACGGTATCATTATATTTGGAAGAAAATGCTGGGTACATGATATATGGTCGTAATATGAAACTACTTTAAATGATGAAGATCGAACAAATAACCACTCGGAAGCTGCTCATCGAGGAATTGCTTTTGGACCCCCCAACCATATGGAAATTTATAGAAACTAATGAAATTACAAAAGGGAAGAATTTTATATATGGAACAACTGATAGCAGGACGCAGACCACCATTAAAGCTGAAAAAAATATAGAAGCGCTAATGAAAGAATAAAGAAAATTGTTCTCGAGTACAACAATGAAAGAGACGGTTTGGAATATCTCAAAGGAATAGGCCATAACTATCAGAAAAACCAAAGTTTCTATTTTTTTAAGGTGCAAACCAATATAATTTTATTACTTGTTCGTAAACAATAAAATGTTTGAATTACTTTTAACTTTTTTTACATAATAAAATGTTTATTTTTTACATTTCCTTTTATTTACACATTGCAGTACAATAGTTAAAACTGCCAAAATAAAAGAAAAATGCAGAGGGGAGTAAAGTGAACAGCTGTAGTTATGTTTCTGGTGGCGAAATGTCCCGATGGCGAAATGGTCCAAGTGGCGAAAAGCTGGTGGCAAACTGGCGGGGGCTAATGGTAGTCAGTGAATGAGCGTGGCGAATCGTCACTAACCCATTTCACACACACCAATTGAAGTTAAAAGCAATTAAAAGCATATTTCACATTCACAGTTTACTTTGAAAGCAATTAAAAGCATATTTCAAAACCACACTTGAAGTTAAAAGCAATTAGAAGTATATTCCACACTTACGTTTGAAGTTAAAAGCAATTAAAAGCATATTTCCCACCAACACTTGAAGTTAAAAGCGATTAAAGGCATATTTAAAACCAACACTTAAAGTTAAATGTAATTGAAAGCATATCTCACACGAACACTTGAGGTTAAAAGCAATTAAAAGCCTATTTCGCACCCACACTTGAAGTTAAAAGCAATGAAAAGCATGTTTCCCACCAACACTTGAAGTTAAAAGCAATTAAAAGACTATTTCTAACCAACATATGAAGTTAAATGTAATTAAAAGCATAGTTCACACGACCACTTGAAGTTAAAAGCAATTAAAAGCATAATTCACACCCACACATGAAGTTAAAAGCAATCAAAAGCAAATTTTCCACCAACACTTGAAGTTTGAAGCATTTCAAAGCATATTTCGCACCCACACTTAAAGTTAAAAGCAATTCAAAGCATATTTCCCACCAACACTTGAAGTTAAAAGCAATTAAAACCTTATTTTAAACCAACACTTGAAGTAAAATGTAATTAAAAGCATATTTCACACCCACACTTAAAGCTAAAAGCAATTAAAATGTTAAATGTAATTAAAACCATATTTCACACCATTACTTGAAGTTAAATGCAATTGAAAACATATTTCCCACTCACACTTGAAGTTAAAAGTAATTACAAACGTATTTCACACTCATACTTGAAGGTAAAAGCCATTAAAAGCATAATTGAACTTAAATTCTATATCAATTTACAGCTGTTTGTTAATATTTCCACCAAAGAAGAAAATAACTAATAATAAAAAGTTTTTATAGTGATTCTACGAGAGGAAAAATACCGTTTTCGTCACACAAAACGTCAACTAAAACGTTCTTTTTATTTTATATGAGAAAAGTTGAGAACTGTTTTTTTTTTCTTTTTTTTTTTTCATTTTCAATCAAAACAATGTTCCATAAGTGAATGATTCCTCTTTAAATCAATAGATTTTGAATAAAACTGTTAGTTATAAAGAATAATAGCGAACCTCCGTACAATATTCGATAATAACGACCACAAAAGAGATCGAGATGAAACTTTTGAATTGGACAAATGATTCAATTACAGGAATTCCTGCAGGATGCCAATGGAATCCCCAAAACGAAATAACTGCCTGTTTAAAGGTTACTCATGAATGCCAGAGGCAAGGGACACTGGCATTGTATTACAGAATAACCATATATACATATGATCAACGCCCAAGACATCTCTCCATCTACCCAAGACCAGGTAGAGCCATACAACGGCTACTGATGACTCAGCAGCTAGACCTATAGATTCCCCCAAAGCAACCATCCTCAGCTCATAGGGATGGTGAGGTTAGAGACATTACAAGAAATATCAAGCTCGAACGGGTCTTGAACTCCCGTCCAGAAAATTGCCAGGCAGGTTAGTTTTCGATCGGCTACGACACTCAGTAGTTTAGAATAAAAATTAACATTTCTATTTTATTTCATATTAAACTTATTATGATATTACTCGATAAAATATGACTTATTGATAGTTCAAAAGTGGGTAAAATTAGGACCCTTAGGAACGCTGTAGAGAGAGAGAGAGAGAGAGAGAGAGAGAGAGAGAGAGAGAGAGAGAGAGAGAGAGAGAGAGAGAGAGAGTGGAAAAATGTCTCTACAGTAAATATTAGACTGAAGATTGATAAACTGTTTTCCGTCGTTTACCTGATAAATTGATAGATAAATATATAGATGGATAGAGAGATAGTGTAGTTGATACATCGATAACTTATACCATAACATTAATTTAATGAAATAAAGAAAAACATAAAAGTAAGGTCTCGGCTCATCAACTGGGAACCAATAAGATTTCTTCAGGTAGGCTATGACTCATGACGTCCAACTGTCTCCTGTTTGTCTTCTCTCTTTTTCTTCCTTCATGTCAAGAGAATTCAGCAAAGAACATGTAGCAATTCAGCCCATCTCTCTCTCTCTCTCTTCTCTCTCTCTCTCTCTCTCTCTCTCTCTCTCTCTCTCTCTCTCTCTCTCTCTCTCTCTCTCTCATTCTTTCTGACGCCGAAGGAGTTCATATCAGTGTTAATTTTAAGATGATAATAATAATAATAATAATAATAATAATAATAATAATAATAATAATAATAATAATAATAGAGAAATTATTTTAAGAGTTGGGAAGAACGCTCCTCCTCCCCCTTCCCCAGGTAGGGGAGAAGGGAATCCCCAGGGAGCCATATGCATCCCTTTGAACTCTGACCTTTGACCTATGCATAGTGTTATTGGTAAGCATATATGGCTTTTATATTCCCTAATAGGTATTCAAATGACTGCCCGGCATTACATCAACAATAACAACAACAACAACAACATTGATAATGATATGATACTAATATCTTTTTAGGTACCTTGTTCGCTACAGCGCTCCTGAAATGTCTACAAATTCGCCTTATTATCAAGAAATGCAAATCAGGTTCTTTCTATCCAATCAGAATTATGCAAATGAACCTATCCTCGTAAAGCGATTTTTTAATGTAGTCTCTTCTATTTTCCCCTATCATATTTCTGAGAGAAAAAAGAAGGTATATACATATATATATATATATATATATATATATATATATATATATATATATATATATATATATATATATATATATATATAGTAATATTCATTCATCTTAGCTTGTTAATTTGCAATTAAATAATATCAGTATTTGTGGCTATTCTATTCGGAAATTAGAACGTTTAAAGATATGCATATTCTCCCCTTCATAATAAAGTGCAGGGTGTCTATTGCCCCAGAGGTACACTTGGATACCAAACTCTCCCACAAAAGGCCGAAACAGCAGGGTTCTAGTTAGGAAAGGAGGAGGGGGGGGGGATTGAATCTGTGTGTGACCATCTATTTACTATCGTTTCCAGAGTCCATGTAATAGTGTTTTTTCCCAAATTTCTAAGAAACTGGCTTATGAACTTCCATGAAAGTACAGCAATGAATGTTTCAAACATTGGCCTAATTTTTGGTGGTACAATGAATTGACAGATGTGCTTAATTAACCCGTTTACTCTTAGAAAAAAGAGGAACTTCTTCCCTTCCTTCAGAGCGCTTCGAAGAAATGGTACTTAATCACGTAACTGTGACGCAGAGGTTTCCCCAACCCTTCTTCGATGCTTACACCTATGGCTATCCTAGTACTCCCTCTCCCCCTTCTTTCTTGCCTTCTTTCCTTCATTCCCATTGTTATTAGGGTACCGAGTAAATCCCTGTTAGGAAAGACTGTGTACTGCACATATAAAATGAGCCGGAAGAGCAATAAAATGTTTTAGGGTGGTAGATAATGATTAGATGGTTAACACAAATTATCAAACATAATAGAAGAGGTTTAAAACAGGGGTGTGGAATCGCACTGACACATATTCTACTCGGACTCTTACAAATTTTGGATTTGCGACTAAAAAATAAAATAAAACAAAATAAAATATTAGTTGATATAGAAAACAAGTTTTTTCCTTGAGAGAGTTGTATATTTGGAATGATGTTATTGGGGCAAGACTGGAGCAGGATTCAGAAATAATTTCACCGACTTCGACTCCTACCTCAGAGCCCTTTTAGTACATCCAAGGTAATCATCGGCAGCAGTTGTAGTAGTAGTTCTGAACTATTTCATATAGATTCGACTTTAGTCATGGCAAATATGTTGCTTTGTCCTCGCCATTGCAAAACTACAATTGCGCTGAAACTCTTCAGAGAGAAAGAAAGAAACCCCCTGAAAATTAGTATAAATCGGTAAGAAAAGTATGACTTTAATAAGTACATGATATATTGCAATATACTGCTAGCCATATATATATATATATATATATATATATATATATATATATATATATATATATATATATATATATATATATATATATATATATATATATATTTATATATATATATATATATATATATATATATATATATATATATATATATATATATATATATATATATATATATATGTGTGTGTGTGTGTGTGTGTGTGTGTGTGTGTATATATATATATATATATATATATATATATATATATATATATATATATATATATATATATATATATATATATATATATATATATATATATATATATGTTTGTGTATATATATATATATATATATATATATATATATATATATATATATATATATATATATATATATATATATATATATATATATATATATATAATTTCAAAATTTATTAAATGGCCAATGTCAATGCCCTTTTATGAAACATCTTTTAGAAGTCTACCTTCTAAGCAATTCAAGCTACTCTCTCTGGTGAAATTGATATGAAAAATTATATCAAGCAATGCTCTCTGTCCTTTTCTTCCTGGCAATTGATGTATCGAGTAACCTGTGTTTTATGGAATAATGAGTCCTACGGCTTAACCTAAGGAAAACTATATTTCTATTGCTTTACCAACACTCGCTTGAAGTGCGAAGTGTAGGGTTAGCATGGCTTCTTTCATCTCCTGTCATAAGTCTCATTCTTGATCTTCAATGTAAGTGAGTGGGTAAGATATAAAACGTTGGTCTTGTATTTAAGTAACGTCTAAAGTCACGAATCACATTACCAGGTATACTGAACTTTTACTGACAAAGAATTTCGTATTGCTTGGGGTAGGTCATATGACAATTATCTATGGAATTAAACAAGAGTTTAACAATTCGGGGGATGGGAGGTACAGGGGAAGAAACGTTATAACAACGTCACTGAGGGACGTCATCACTTTTGCGAATGTGTGGGTGGCTAAGACTGGCTTTAGCCTCATTTTCTTAAGTAAAAAAGTTAATGAAACGTAATTGGCAATGCACAGTATTTCGCAAAACTAGGCTATTTAATGAAGCGCTCCCTGCTTCGATGTCATGGAAATCCATCAGTTATTTTAGGAGTTATTTAAAAAAAAAAAAAAAAAAAAAAAAAAAAAAAAAACGCTATTACACGGCCTCTGGAAACAATAGTAAATAAGTCTAAAGATAACTTTTATGTCAGATCACATAGTTTTGAGTGTCTCAGTAGCAATGGAATAATCATTAGCATGTTAATGACGGGAAAATTTCTTCGTTAAATTATGTAAGATCAAAATTCCCATAACTCGTTGTATTGTCTGATAATGACGCAAATATCCCTATAGATATCTTCAAATTTTCTGACTAAGATTCATCTATTCTTTTGGGGTTTCAGGCGTTTAGTACTGCTGAATTTTTAACAGAATCAAAACCTTTCTCAGAGTGTGTCGTTTTATGAAGAAACAACAAGAATTTCGATAATTTACGATTTCAGAATTTTAAAACAGAGACATCTTTTATTCTTGAAATTATCTAAGAAAAAAAGGGATAAATTGAAGGGCTTTCATTACTGCTGAATTTTTCACAAAATCAAAAGCTTTCACAGAGTGTGTCGATATATGAAGAAAGTAGAAAATGTTCAATATTTTACGATTCCAGATGCGACTTCTTAATTCTGTGAATTATCTAAGAAAAAGGGGGTCAATTACTTGAAAGGTGAGTGAAATTGCAGTAATTACTCGTGAAAAAAGAATAAATTTTATGGTTTCCAAGAAACTTCTTTCGTTGTCTTTTTGTTCTTCGGTAAATGAAATTTAAGATAATTACAGACTTTCAGGAGTAACTTTGTTCAATTAGTTTATAATGTATTAATCATTCTCTCTCTCTCTCTCTCTCTCTCTCTCTCTCTCTCTCTCTCTCTCTCTCTCTCTCTCTCTCTCTCTCTATTATAGTAGGTATTATGTTATTAATGATAATGACTTATTTATTGCCATTATGGAAAGATATCTATATTGCTGGAATATCTATCTATCTACATTCGCATACAAGTTCATATATATATATATATATATATATATATATATATATATATTATATATATATATATATATATATATATATATATATATATATATATATATATATATATATATATATATATGCTCATTTTACTGATAACTACTTAACCTGACAGCAATTGAGTTGAAATACAATAAGTATGGTGCACTAAATTAGAAGGAAATCGATATTGCTTTTAGTAAATAGAAGTATGGAACTCCTTTTCTATTTTCATATATATATTTTCCTACAGTTTATTTTTCTTTTTTTATTCTTATGCTTAAAACTGGATAATGTATCTCCCGGGAAAGCAATGTTTTCTCTGTTACTGTAATACGGTATCTAAGTGGGGAATTTTCTCTCGAAGAAAATATTATGCAGACACATCTCACTACATGATGGTGCACCTTTTTACCAAGTGTGAATAAAATCCTTTGAAGACTATAAAAGTTGTGATGAAGCAGCAAACATAAGAGATATACCGACCAACTGGTACATCAGCAATCTACCTTTATTTATATTTATAAATAATGGTGTACACATGAACCAGTCTGACTGCGTTCCTTCTACTGTGTACGAGTTGTGATAACAAGGGAACTATTACACAGTTGGTCACGCCATGGGATAAGCTGAAGTTCCCCCGACAGTGTAAGTAGTGTAAAATTACCCTGAATTCTTTAATCCTTAGTCTAACTTTGATTTTGACCTTCCTCTACACAAAGGTTACTTTGTTGAAGTTGCAAGTCAAAAATTAAGTTTTCAGTATAGTACAAAGTTGAATTTTTGTTTGACCTTTTGACCTCCTAGTATCACCTTGACCTCCATCGAACCTTAAGTTTATTGGCACCAAATACAAAGCCTCTGTTTCGCTTACCTCTGAATCTAACCACATTCTCCATACTCTATAAAAAGAAGATATAATTGTTTTTGTTTGGTTTTTATTTACGGCCTATAAAACTTTTATCATTTTCCAGACAAATTGTGTTTTTTGTAATACTGATTAAGGTAAATATTGAATAAATTGTTGTTTATTTACGAAATATTTTTTTTTTTAATGCTGATTAGGGTAAAAACTGAATGAAATATTGTTTATTTACACGATAATTTTTTTCTTAATGCTGATTAGATGGACCGTCTGGTATTCCATGATTTTTTTTCTGATTGTTCATAATACACAATTCATATATATGTTTTAGACATCTAACACCTTCATCATATAGAAATGATAAAAATGTTTTGATTTATTAGCAAAAATCATGATTTAAAAACAGAAAATTAGGTACATTTTTTTCAACTAATATGATACCAATTATATTGAAAATAATACCATCAAAACTTCTTTATAAATCGATTAATTCTGTAACAAATTTTCGAATTTCCTTTTATCTTTTTTTTTATTTAATGATTTCTTCTCAATTTACTTCGTCTAGGCGTAAATATTCATAATATAAGAGAAAAAGGAAAATCCAAATTCTTTTACACAAACGTGTGGAATTTTTATTCCTCTTTTCAATAATATCTTTCTCTAAAATCGAACAATAAATAAGAAAAATGTACCCATGTGTGAAAAAAGTATGTTTTTGAGTTATGAGCTTCCAAAGATTTCCTATAATTTTTTTTTTCTTCTTAAAAAATCAAGATATCACCATCATGATAACCTTACTTTGTACTTTTATTGTTTATTCCTACATGAAGGCTCCCTAAACGAGGCATTTAAATCCTAAGTTTTCTAACG
>NC_090756.1:48164166-48168694 GCF_036898095.1 Palaemon carinicauda
GGCTGTTTGTATGCTTGATTGTGTGCATTTGTCAACTGTTTCCTGGCCATAACCTTAATCTTAGAGTAATGAAACTTGCAGAGAATAACTATTATGTAAAAAGCGGGAAATGATTAAATTTTGGAAGGACAAGGTTACAGACAAGCAAAATGTCCAATTCACGTATTCAGCAATAACCTCGGACATCGTTGTTATAGAGACATCCACAGCAATTTTAAGTCGAAAAGACAAGCGCGTGCAAAAGGTCTAGATATAAATTGCCGTGATGTAGATCTTTGTTCTACTTATTGCCCCTCTAAATTTTTTTTATTTTTTTTTTTTTATTGATTACTTACTAGTTTTTACTATTTCCACAGCCGTCTCTTCGAATTCATTTAAGAAACAGCATTAAAATCCACAATTCTGAGGGATAACATCAATGTATATCTTTAAATGAAAACTATATATTTTTTTATTAATTCTTTATAGAATACAAATATAATGATGAATTACATGAATACTTGACTATGGATTATTTATTAAAAGAAAAATTTATACATTATTCAAGTATAGTAATGAGATAATGATTAATTTGCTGTAAGGAAGGATATTGTGACGGGCCGAGAGAGGAGTTGTGAAATCAAAGGCAGATTGGAAATGACTGAGCTATATTATTATAGAACACTCTCCTTTATATACAAAACGGCAAGGCAACAGGACATGGCATGTTCGAGAGACAGACAAAGTTCAGAGGAAAACCGGAGACATGATCATTCAGGTTCTTTTTAGTGCGAGGGAAGAGCGCAGATACAAGCATAATATATACAATAGGAATTATGTACAATTGTGTGACATACGGTTGGTACATGGCTCCCCCCCTAAAAATGACATACTGTACATGTTAAATAGGGCGCCCTGATCTAGAGAGGCGAACTGTAGGCGGGTCATCTGGCAGAAGATAAGCTTGTTTTAGACGATCAATGAAAACCCAGTCTTCTTTGCCCGAATGTTTAGGAGGAATGCTTTCGGACTGCGTCGGATCACAAGGAAAGGGCCCGTGTAAGGGGGCGTTAACGGTGGCTTGCTGGTGTCGTTGCGCAGGAAGACATGCGTTGCAGAGTGCAAGTCCGTTGGTATGTGATGCTTCGCTGGGGGCTTGTAAGTCTGGCGGCACAGAGTAAATTTTCCCACGACGTGACGTATGCGCTGGAGATCGTCGGAGGAGGTTGTAGAAGGAAAAAACTCGGCAGGGACGACCAACGGGTCGCCATATACCATTTCGGCTGCCGAGACGTCGAGGGCGTCTTTAGGAGTGATCCTTAGTCCAAGGAGGACCCAGGGAAGCTGAGTAAACCAGTTGCAATCCTTGCAGTGGACATCAAAGCTGCTTTGAGGGTGCGATGAAAACGTTCAACCATTCCATTGGCAGCGGGGTTGTAGGCCGTTGTCTGATGTAGGGTGATGCCCAGGAGATTCGCTAATGACGTCCATAATTGAGAGGTGAAAGTGGTTCCCCTGTCAGAAGTAATATGCTCAGGGATACCGAATCTTGAAATCCATCCAGAGAGTAAGGCAGATGTACATGAGGCGGACGTTGCAGTTTCCATGGGATTGGCTTCAGGCCAACGAGTGGAGCGGTCGATGACGGTAAACAGGTAACGATGTCCTTGTGATGTGGGTAGGGGGCCTACAACGTCGACGTGAATGTGTGCGAAACGACGCTGAGGTTGAGGAAAGGTGCCCACTCCTGAATCCGGTGTGTCGATGTACTTTGGAAGTTTGGAGAGAAGTACAGGCACGGACCCAATCCTTAGCATCCTTAGAAATGCCGTGCTAAATGAACTTTGCCTTCAGCAGCTGTGCAGTAGAACGGCACGAGGGATGTGAAAGGTCGTGGATGAAATCAAACACCTGTCGGCGCATGGGAGCAGGAATCCAAGGTCGCGGTCTACCAGTACTGATGTCACAGAGGAGGGTGGTGTTGGAGTTTTTGAGGGGAAAATCCTCCCAACGGAGGGACGTGCAGGAAGTCTTACAAGCTTGATACTTTGGATCCTGTCATTGGGCTTCAGCCAGGGCGTTGTAATCCAATCCCAGTTGAAACGGCAGCCAACGTGTTTCTTGACAGGGCATCGGCAACGGGATTCATTTTCCCAGGGATGTATTGGAGGGTGCAATTGTATTCAGCCACGGTGGAGAGATGTCGGCGTTGACGGGCGGACCAGGCGTCAGACTGTCGAGTGAAGGCGTGCACCAGAGGCATGTGGTCTGTGCAAATGACGAAGGGCGTACCTTCTAAGAAATGACGAAAGTGACGGACAGCCAAGTGCACCGCCAGCAATTCTCGATCGAAGGTAGAATAACCAGATTCTGCCTTGGACAGTTTTCTGCTGAAGAAGGCCAATGGGCGGAGCGAGCCTTTGACCACCTGCTCGAGTACTGCACCAATAGCGACGTCGCTGGCATCAGTGGAGAGAAGGAGAGGGGCGTGTGGGATAGGAAAAGTGAGAGCCGCAGCAGTTGATAGGGCCTTCTTTGCATTGAAGAAGGCTTCTTCTTGAAGGGGACCCCAATTCAGGTCCTTTGGCTTGCCCTTGAGGGAGGCGTAGAGGGGAGCAAGAGTGGCGGCAATGGCTGGCAGAAAACGGTGATAATAGTTGATCATGCCCAAGAATTCCTGCAGAGCTTTGACGGTCGAGAGCGTTGGGAAATTCTGAACGGCTGCTACCTTCTCAGGGAGGGGATGGACTCCTTCAGGAGTGATACGGTGCCCTAAGAACGACACTTCGTTGGCGCCAAAGGTACACTTGTCGTACCGGAAAACAAGGCCGTTTTGTTGCAGGCGGTCGAGCACGATGCGCAGGTGACGGAGGTGTTCCTCTTTCGATGAGGAGAACACAAGAATGTCGTCCACATAACATACACAGAAAGGGAGGTCCCATAAGATGCCATCCATGAGACGTTGAAACGTTGCCCCAGCATTACGAAGGCCAAAACAGTAGTAATTGAAGGAGTATGTGCCAAACGGAGTGGTGATGGCGGTCTTGGGAAGTCTTCTGGGTTCATAGGCACCTGATTATACCCCTTCAGGAGGTCGAGCGTAGAGAAAACCTTTGCTTTGTGCAGGTAGGAGGTTTAGGAGGGGGTAGTGATCCGGTTCTGTTTGCATGTTCAGGTGCCTGTAATCCCCGCACGGACGGAGGGAGCCGTCTTTCTTCAGAACGATGTGTAAGGGTGACGACCATGGGCTGGAGGCCTTTGGCAAAGGCCCATTTTCTCCATTTCGGCGAACGTCTGTTTTGGCGGCTGCCAATCGTTCAGGTGCCAGACGTCTGAATTTTGCGAAGACTGGGGGTCCCGTCGTCTTGATATGGTGATAATTACCGTGCTTGGCAGGAACCGTGGGCGTTTGGCGAAGTTTTGGACGGAAAACTTCCGGGTACGACGTGAGGAGGTGGGCGTAGGCATCCGTGGGTGCGCTGATGTGGAGAGCGAGGTTAGAGGGGGCGGGTTGAAGAGGTGTCGACAAGTACGAGTCTGCGTTGACCAATCGTCGGTGGGCGACATCGACCAGAAGGTGGAAATGATAGAGGAAATCCGCACCGAGGATTGGCATTGTGACGTCAGCAACGAGAAACTTCCTATTTAATTTACCGTTTCCGAACGATAATGTGAGGCTCTCATAACCGTAGGTGGGTATCGCAGATCCGTTGGCAGCTACCAAGCGAACGTCGGCAGATGTAGACAGACTACGTTGTGCCTTGAAGAGATTCCTTGGCAAAAGAGAACGACAAGCACCAGTTTCTACCAAAAATCGCACGCCCGTTCCTGCATCCTGTAAAAAGAAAAGATTAGAAACATGGTAGGCCACCGCCACAAGCGATGGCCTACTTACACGTTTTTTGGCCACTGACAATCTTTGGCACATTTCTTCGCGGTTGCCCCGAATCTGAAGTGGTAGTAGCAAAACTGCGGCGGATGGGAGGTAGTAAATGGCTGTAGAAGTCGTTCGTTGGGGCGCGAGCGATTGGTGGGTGGTGGGCGGCTTTGTCGCCGCTTCGGCACGTCACGGGGGTAGCGTATATGTCCTACGGCATTCATGTCAGCTTCGGTTGACGTTGAATAGGCCTCCTCGTCGTCAGGGGTGGAGGCGTTGATGGAGGTCTTGAAGTGGCTGTCCATAAGGGCGTCGGCTTTTGGTCATTAAGTCCTTTATGGGTAAACTATCGACATCGGGTATGGCAGCGCGCACAGGTTCAGGTAAACGTGTATCCAAAGGGCACGGAGTAGGTTCACCTCACGAGGAGAGCCGTCTGCGGCAGGTTGAAGGCGAGTGATACTGGTCATTTCCCTGAGGGCAAGAGAAGCACTTTGGTCCCCCAACGGTTGTTGCGAGTGCTGAAAAAGCTTTGCTATACGGGCGGCTGGCGACGGCGAGTACTGCTGCAGAAGGTGTGATTTGAGGTCGTCATACGCTGTTGGAGTGTCTCCTTGTTCACAAAGCCAGTCGGATATTTCTGGGAAGGTGTCCTCGGGTATCGCCGCGAGA
>NC_090756.1:48169194-48176694 GCF_036898095.1 Palaemon carinicauda
CAAATAATCAAACATTTTAATATACCACAAACTTTTACAATCCAAGGAGCATCAAGAAATATCATTATACCCAACATTATTATTGCTGCGATATTATTAGTCAAGAATGAATCTATATTATATGAATTATTAGCAATATATCGGCCAATAATATTACTTGGCAATAGCAGTAGCTTTAATGAAGGGGGGGGGGCAAGGATAATAACAAAAGTATAACTAACAAAAATAAAAATAATCAAAGCAAACAAAATAACAAAACTGGAACTATTAATAATAATATAAATAATGGTAAATTGGTAATCTGGGACGAATTTAGATGGAAAAAATGTTCGATATTGTCTCTTTCTGTGGCTTCTATACCGCTCCATATACCAGAAATATATTATATCGCTAACATACGAAGTCATATATCAAATTTTATCGTTACTAAAAAGAAAAAATATAATGAAAATTTGAAGAAGAAGAAAAAGAATAATAATAATAATAATAAAAAAAAATAATAATAATAATAATAATAATAATAAATTGAATATAGAATTATTGACGAAAGAAGAAAGTATAATATTTTCTAATCGTATTCATTGTACAACTAATAAAAATACTGGATCTATAATAAATCAAATTATAAGCAAAATTGAAGCTTTTTGGAATGGAAGTAAAATAAACAGCTTGCCACCAACATTTCTCAAACTTTTCGAAGACAGGTACATTTTAATTGGATTAAGTTTAAGTGGAAGCGATTCTTTGGTTCTCTTAAAACCAATACCTATGTACTATATAGATGACGAAGAAAATAATTTTTCAATCAGTTACAGTAATTATCCGAAGAATAATTCAAATAGCTATGGAAATGGGGAGAAAGAGCATGACATCATAGATGATAATTTAAATGACGTAATGGAGCATATTCCCAAATGTAAATTTTTACACAAACAATTTTTTCCCATTGTTCAGAATGTCATAAGTAATATATCAGAAGAAGAAAAAATTGAAAATTACGAAAGGCTAAAAATTTTACACGATGAAAGAAAATCCATCGATAATCATTCACAAACCGAATGTTCTTCAATTGATGATCAAATTAAACAAAGCATGGTACATGGTCATTTTTTTGGTGATGGGGGAAATATTTTATGTTCATCAGAAATTTTAATGGCCAAAAAAAGAAAATTTGCAAATATGTCTAAAAGAGAATTACATTTATATTTAACAAACGAATTGTGTAAAAAAAAGGAAACTATAGAGTTAATTAAACTAACCAAATATTTTATTTTGAAACAAATAGCTAATAGTTATAGTGACATGATGGATGTTGTAAAACTATTACCTGAAAACGAAAACCACGATATTTTAAAAATGATAGATATTTATCTGAAAACTCCCCCACAAGAACAAAAAAAAACACTGCAATATCGTATAGAGACTTTAGCTATCTGTTATGAGCGCATATCAAAAATACACCCAAGTGGATCCAGTTTTCTTAAAGATATTCCCACAGATTCTATGAATATTGTAGAATGTAATTGTTGTTTAACTTTTACTTGTATTTCATTATTACAAACATTTAGTTATGATATATCGTCCTTGATATACGTATTAAAATTGATATTGCGGGCTATTTGTCATGGTGTTAGTTTGAAAAATAAACACCTTCATTTTTTTCTAGGAGAAACTAATTCAGGAAAAACTACATTTTTAAACCAAGTATTATCTGTTCTTGGCAATCATGCTGGAATTTTATCGTCACATACTATGAATCACTCTTCAACGATAGATCGATATCACGACCTTTCCAAAAGCTCAAATTTTGCAAAGTTTTGGTATATGGATGAAATTGCCAATAAACCATTTAATAGGCAATTGATTAATCAAATAACTGGTAGTTCTCGTTTATTTATTCGATCAAATTATGAATCAGGTAATAACGTTAAACTCGCATCGACCATATTAATATTTGGTAACAATAAACCTCAATTCTCAGAGCAGTGTTCAGCTTTATTATCAAGATTAAGATTCATGTCTTTTCGTTCTCGATTTGATTCTACTCTTCCCGTGAATTTTAAAATGGCTCATTTCCCCAAACTTTCATTGTATAATGATTATGATAATAAATTCCAAGTTGGAATGGCTGCATTATTTTTACACGCTATGTGTCACTGTACAATAAATTCTCCGTTATATTTATATGACTCCTTATTTGTTGGCGAATTGAAAATAACTCAAAATATACAAAAATCCACAGATATGTATTCACCCGTGACAGATATAGTTCATTTCATAATCACTTCTTGTAATTTAGAAGAAGACCCCGAATATCTAATTACACATAAACGTATATCTTATCTGGTATTATATTTGAATATACTTAAATGTATAAATATAGCATCCGTATCTGATGCCATAATATTTTTATCAAAACACTATCATACATCTCTTATTGATGATGAATTATTAATTTGTGATGATATATACAAAGACGGCCTAGAAATTCACAAAACCGCCGTTTTTCACGGACTCAAGGAAAAAGATATAATGATAAACGACGAAAAGATTTCTGTTATAAATAAGAGGAGAATTAATAATAATGATAATACAATAGCAATATATGAAAATGATTTCAAACGAAAAAAACACGTGTAATTAAAAAATGGAGGATCAATTGGGGTTATCAACCCCACCACCTTCTTTATCACAAATCGACGAAATAGATATCATACCAACATTTCACCCATATATTCAAAATGGTGGTTATCCCTATAGGAATAAAATAGATTCAAAAGATATAAATAACGTCTTTCAAAATAGAATAGCTACTTCAATTCCTACATTAAATTATGAAATTAATGATGAAATTCTTTCAAATCCAAATTCAACACCAGAAACGCAACAACAACAAGATATTATGATGGATGATAGTATAAATTTTGATAAAAGTTTTTTGTCCTCATCCCAGCCAACACCTCAAAATAATACTGATAAAATAAAATTTATTAATCCTGATACGATACAATCTTTGTTGGTATCAATTAATAGATTATTAGACACGATGGATGTTCCTCCACCCCCGGTATTCATTCCCCCCACCACTAATAATATAAAAGTTAAAAGAGAGATTGAAAAGGTTTTACCTTTTGGGTATAGTTAAATTATAACAAGGAAAAAAAATATGAATAATCACACTAAAACACAAGGACAATGAAAATAATTCGAGGTTTTTTTTTTATTTAAAAAGTTCATTTTTACACAGATCTTATGCACCTAAGTTTTTCAAAAGCAACGTCGTCGCTCGTAGCATAGATATGTATTTTGTACAAAGTATTTGTATCATCGTCTTGTTTATAATTAATACACTTAAATTTTTGGCCAGTCTTTCCACCCAAAGCTAATTCAGTTTTTGAAGCAATAATCCTATTTCCTCGGTCTACCTCATCAAAACAAGAATCTGTTAAAACTTCTAATGCTTCTACGTGTGGGGTTGTACAATTACCAGCCGATATATTAAACACCAATATAGCGGTAGGATTCGCTCTTTCCATTAGATCGTCATTATCAATTATTTCCCTGGGTTGAGAATTTTCACAAATTTTAATTTGTAACTGATTATCATCGGAAATTAGTCTGGAAAGCATATATGATGTGTGTTTTTTAGTTATAAACGAGTCGTCACAATCTACTCCAGCATATTCTTTAATCTGAATGGCCGTATCTCTGTTAGACATGATATTATTTATGTAAATATGAAAATTTAGAAATTTGTTTTGAGGAGTATTTTCATAAAGCAGAAACAACTGTAAATCCTGTGGACTGGATAAATTAGGCTTATGATTTTTTCTGATCAATTTCATTCCCTTTATATAATTATCTACTGCAAAATAAACATCTCCTCGATTTTCTCTCGCATCAGTTAACTGTAAACTCATATATTTCTTATCCTCGTGTGTAATAAATTTATCCATTGTTAATTTCTATTAAAATGGGCAGGTACGGCAAGTAATAGTTGTTGTAGGAGAGTATCCTAGGTCGTGTTCTATTTTACTTTCAAACAAGGGAGTTGGCCCATTTATATATTGCTGTTGCTATAATATATATATAAAATTTTCCCTTTTTATAATTAATAATAATAATAATAATAATAATAATAATAATAATAATAATAATAATAATAATAATAATGTCATGTTTTCATTGGTTAAATAAAAAATGGTGATATTGCCAAATAAAAATGATGCTTACAACAGTTTTATACTTAATAAAAACCAAGACCAGTTTTGGATAATTGGAGGATATAACGATACTCACAACGATGAAACATATTTTTATATTTTACGCCCAACTTGTTATGAAATACAAGAAAAAACTATTTCAAAGCCCTTATCAAAAAACAGAATTGAACAAATAAAGGCATCAGAACTGAAGGAGAATCCTTATTTAGATATTAACAAATATCAAAATTTTATTAAGGATTTAAATGAAAATAGTGAAAATAATTCGTGTATGAATGTAAGTTATAAAATAGACAACGGTATCGTAGTGTTGAATGAAGATATAATAAGTGAAGTCTTGAAACTTTCAACAAATGTTATGCAAAATATTCATGACCACAATAAAGCAAAAACTATAGAGTATAATATTCATGAAAATATTTATAACACCGAAGAAACCATTTATAATTTTGAGGATATTATGTGTGGAAATATTAATGTTGTATGGTTAATGGGAAAATATACAAAATTCAATAAAATGAATGACGAGGATACGATATACCTCATAAAAATTCCATCTCAGAAAGAAATTCAAGAGAGAAAAGTAGTAGATTATCTTCCTTCCAGAAATACTTTATTTCGGGTCAGAGAAACAGAAATTCTCAAATATATCAAAGAAAAAATATATAGTTTTCCAAATGTATATGAAATTGAGAACCATCAAGATCGAAATCCTACTATACGATGTGTTAGTGGTTGTATGGATCCAATTGATGTATTTTTACTTCAGTCTAATGTAATAAAATATTGGGAAAATACCATACAAAACATTAAGCTATTCGATACAATTTGGATATTTTTAATAAAAAAGGGAAAGGTTTGTTATAATGATGTTTGTTATTGTATAATTCCATCAGAACAAGAAATAATTAAAGGGAAAATAGATTTATTTGCTATACATAACCGCATTCGAATTATTATTGGAGATTTTATGAATTCTTTGGCTCCTATGGAAATAAAAACTGAAAATATTTCAGTTTATAATTTTCTGATAAATAATGATAGTAATATCTTAGAATTAAGAACAAAAAATAATACCCTTCGCCCAAAGACGCTTTTAACCTCTATAAGAAAATCAATATTTACAGATTTATTTGATTTGTATGATAAAAAACACGTCCCCGAAAGAATTTGTTTAACCAATGATAATGAGATTTGCGTGTTAAATAAAGACGAAAATATATCTAATTGTGCCTTTGTATGTACAAAAATAACAAAAAAGGAATTACAAAACAAAACCATTGAAAAACCATTATCAAATGATAAATTGTTCAGAGTAAAAAGTAATATTTTAAATATATGTTTGGGTGATTCAAAAGCTTTTGACCATGGAACTAATGGGTTAAGTGTGAATATGTATAATATTTCCAATGATTTAAAAACATTGGCGAAAAATAATGCTATAATTATAAAACAATTAGATGTCTATAAAGAAAATAATTATCACGAGGAAATGGAAATCAACCAAGAAAATTTTAAACAAATTTTATTACAAGATTATCAAAATAGTTTGACTTCATTTCATAATACCAATGCTCTTCAGAAGCGTAAACGGGAAAGCGAAACATTTGAAACCAACAAAAAACTACGATACACAAAGATTGGTTGACTTATATATCATTGTCTTACAATAACCAATAATCTTTTTAAAATCAATTAAATAATGAGATGACAACAAATAAAATAAAAAAAAACAATCAGTAAAGTAGGACTATTTCATTCCCTTTGTTTCGAGTATGATTAGGTACGGATCCTTTTATTTTCATTTTCATTATCACTATCATCATCTTCTTTTCTGTAAAGGGTTATATATTGGTTGATCCTCCTATCATTGGGGTACAGGTTACAACTGTATAAATTCAATGTGTCATTATTGTGATTATAATTACTGCCCAAAAATTCTAGATTTTCATAACTCATCACATAATTATATATGTGTTTGTGATAATTGTACATATCATCAACGGAACAAGGAAAGTAAGACTTTCTAAACGCGCGCCCATAATCTTCAAACTTATGTAATCGTAACTGTTGATCTCGAAAAAAATTTTGAGAATATGGAAAATATTTTGTAATAACATTTTCACACATATTAAGGGCTTTATCATTTAAATAATTAGAAGATTTGTGGTGATTTGAAATAATATAATCAAACTTTACATCTTTATTAAATAACGTATTTATATATGTTTCAATTGTTAAAAGTTCTGGTTTAGATATAACTACATATATTTCACTAATAATCTTTTTGTCCTTTAAAATATATTCTATCCAATTTTGTTTTTTTATTAACTTTTTAGATAATTCTACCGCGTTGTCGTCGTGGAAAGTATTATGTGAACAATAATATAAATCGAGCATTGAAAATATATATACTGGATACCTTTGGGGGTCGATGTTTGGCATATTATGGATATTTAATTGTCTCCGCTTTAAATGATTGGTTGCTACCTTAGATATACTTTTATCAAATCTTAAGTGATCTTTTTCGTTCAACATAATAACATTTGGAAGCCCATCAAGTAATACATGAAACATATTTGAAATATATGTATTAACTGCTTCTCCACAAAGAGCGCCAAATTTATCACATATTTCCAGGCACAAATTTGCGTGCATATCATAAGAAAATAATGGCACCGTGTTTGGTGTTATAAATAATTTATCTTCATATTGATTCGGTTTATCATTTTTCTGCGCATCCAAATAATTATATGAGACTCCTATACTTAAAAATTTTTAAAATTTGTCCAAGAAATCGTCTGGTGCATCTTTTATTTCCTTTTTTTTAATAAATTCACAAATAAGTTCAAAACATTTTTTCATTGTATCCCTTCGTACAATACAAACATCGAATCCATTTTTTTTTTAAATATATTCAAATATATCTTTTCTGTGGTAATTTGTATATAAATTTTTAGTTCTACATAAATCAATATTAAAATTTGGAAAAAATTCTTTTATATTTTTAAAATTACTTAACACACAAGCTTTATGAATAGTCTCAAAATATCGATCATATTTATTAAGTAATATAAAGGCCTGTAAAAATACAACATTCAATTTCTGGTTATCTTTTAAAGAATTTATATCAATTTTATTATATAAAGATATCAAGCGTCCATATGGATTATTATTTATAAAATTAGCAAATGCTCTATGATTTTCGTGGCATTCATAATAATAATCATCTTTAAGTGTCAATAATTTTTCTTTGATACAAGAAAATTTAATGGGA
>NC_090756.1:48181694-48184194 GCF_036898095.1 Palaemon carinicauda
GAGGTCGAATACCAAGTAGGAGTATATGAAAAAATAAAATGCCAAATGCTACTGATCACTTAAAAATAGGGCTAAATCGGATGACAAGTCATGTAGTAGTAGTAGTAGTAGTAGTAGTAGTAGTAGTAGTAGTAGTAGTAGTAGTAGTAGAAGTAAACGCTTCCATTGCGTGGTTTCAATTGATTTTTCTCACACAGTTCCATCTAAAAGAACAGAAAGTTAAAAGCTTTTAGAGAAGATTTCTTAATCAGACATTTTCCGTCTAATTACTAATACATTTTCTAATAACCCAAACATAACTTCAAATATTTGTGAAAAGTATTTAATTTAAAGGTTTTAAGGACTCCCATAAATGACAAAGTTAAGAAAGAGCACAATGTCCTTGAGACTATCTATATGTCTACCTGCAAAGTCATGAACAGCCATTGCCTGGACCTGCATGGTCTTAGTTTGAATAGGGGCTCAAGGACTGATCATAGGTATATATAAACTTAGGGAATTGTCAGTGTCTCTTGCCTCTGCAACTCATAAGTGACCTTTAAAACCTTTGAATGAGAGTAGAATAATAAAAAAGTTAAAGTAGGTTCTGGTTTTTCTTTACAATTAGTTAATTCTATTTTTTTTTTACATTTATTTAATAAAATATACTTTGGATATTAAGAAAACTTTTGAGTTGAACGAAGTAAAATTTAAGAAAAAAAATGCTGATTCAACACCTATAAAAACTTGTTGTTAGCATCTAAAAGTTATACAATAAAATATACCATAGATATGAAAACCAGATAGACAGCCTTCAGTGATGAATAGGACTCCGTCTGCCCATCTTTTATAGAACGAGATCAAGCCATCAGTTAAAGCTAAGCTAACGATTCTGTTCATGAAGCAGACTCCAGCGATTTCCTCCGGCTTAGTCTCGACAGTTCTCCATTACCAACATTGGCTTCGTCGGAATGAGGAATTCGTCCATCTCTTGGAATTGAAGATGAGGCCGAAACCGATGGATTTGCTTCTCTCTCTCTCTCCTCTCTCTCTCTCTCTCTCTCTCTCTCTCTCTCTCTGCTGTTTATTATACTGTCACTGAAGGCTTATCCTTATCAACACATCTCTCTCTCTCTCTCTCTCTCTCTCTCTCTCTCTCGTATACTACACTGACACTGTACGCTTCTTTTCAACTCTTGTGTATATTTTTGTTCACCAATTTATACCCCTTTTACCTATGTTGAATCATAAATGAGAATACGGCACATATAAAAAGGTGTCAAAGGATTTATAGTCTTTAACTATTCTGTGCTAAATAAAACCTATGAAAATTAAACGCATTCATTTCTGACGAATTAAAAAAAAAAAAAAGATATCGAAGCAGAATTTAATCGTTCAAATAATTGCTGTAAGATATAAAATATATATATATATATATATATATATATATATGTATATATATATATAATTCTAAGTCCCCTCTTGACCCCCCCCCCCTCCTACTTCCATTTATTATCCCAAACTCTTCCAGTCATTCCACATCAATGCAATCCCTTTCTTGGTCAAACATGTTCCTTTCATTCCGGATTTCTTTCTATGAATAGGTTAATCTCAGTTTCTTCGACCTTTTTATTCCATTTACATTTCATGAAATGCTTTCATGAATATCCATAATTGAGTGCTATTTAACCTCTTAAAGGTTTAAAGGCCTATCATTAATTTTAAAAGCAAAGAACAGTAGCATTGCCCTAACTAGCCGGATAATGCCCTAGAGACTGACCATATGTACAGTATATATGATTATTGGCTAAGGCCCCTCTCCAACCAGGCTAGGATCTGAGAGGGCCACGCAGCAGCTATAGCCACCCCTAAAAACCCACATCCTTAGCTGACATGGATGGTGAGGCTGAAGTTACCAAAGGAAAATACGAGTTTGAGCGGGATTCAAACCCCAGTCTTGCGATCACCAGGCCGTACGTTAACAATAGGCTACAACAACTTTTACAAAAGCAAACTATCCAGGTAGATATTTATGCGTTGGTTAAAAAGAATTATATTCACCATATGATTTTCAAAAATAAAATAGCATTTCAATGTCATTAATACGAAAATTTATCAAGTTATCATCATTTTTGCCTTCATCGCCGTCATAATTACTCTACTTCATTTTGTCATTATCATTATTATCCTTATATTTATCATTATCAGTAATAGCTTAGCTTTATATTGAATATCTTGAATAAAATTATTTCATGGACAAACTTTCAAAAAAAGAAAAAAATTATGTAAAAATCGTCAAATACTAAAAATCCCAAAATCATTTTCATAGGATAAAAGAAAATTATTCTGATTTGTTTTTACTTTCCCATACCATAAGTCACCTTAGAAAATTGGAATATCTTGCTTTTATATTTATACATATATATATATATATATATATATTTATACACACATACACACATATATATATATATATATATATGTTTAAATATATATATATATATATATATATATGTATATA
>NC_090756.1:48191694-48236694 GCF_036898095.1 Palaemon carinicauda
GTAAACCAACAATGTAAAATATTTTCAAATAAATAATATCGACATATAAATCCATTTTCTACAAGGAAGTAGATTATAAAAGTCAATAATAGTTTGTGACATATATTATATTTACCAACGGTATAAAATTTATGTCACCCTTATATCTACTTAGTTCTAGGGTTCAAATCCTTGGCCGGGCGAAAGTAGGTTATTTATCATTAAGGGAATTTTTTTATGGAAAAGTGAATATACTAAAAGTATTTGAGGGTTGCTTGGAAAATATATTCATATATATCCATTATTATAACAAGCCAAGCTAAAACCCTAATTGGAAAGGAACAATGTTACAAATCGAATGGCTCCAACAGGGGAAACAGCTGGATACGGAGAGGAAATCGAGAAATAATGATTAAATTTGAAAGAAAAATAAGTTATATGAGATAAACAGAGATTAGAAACAACGCTAGACAGATTAGTCACATTGAGACTATGAAATTAGGCTTACGCTCAACATAAAAGCTATTATTATTATTATTATTATTATTAATATTACTTGCTAAGCTACAACTGTATTTGGATAAATCAAAGGGTTCCATCAGGGAAAATAGCCCAGTGAGGAAAGGAAATAAGGAAACTACAAGAGAATTAATTAGCTGCCCACCATAGCGAAAGAGTCTCTTCTACCCTTGTCAAGAGGAAAATAGCCACTGAACAAAGCAGTAGTTAACCGCTTTAGAGAGGAAGATTTGTTTAGTATTCTCGGAGTTGGCAGGTGGACGGGAATAGAGAACGGATTTTGAGCGAAGCGAAAAATCTATTTTTGGGCCCAAGCCATGTCGTCTTGATGGAAGTTCCTATAGGGTAGCTTCCTTGGGTATATTTGACTACGGTGATATTCCCAGAGAATTTACCATAAGGTACCCATAATTCTAACTCCTGGAGCGAATATCATTAAATAAATGAACCAGGGATATCACGAAATATCAAAGGACGTATTCTTGACACACCACATAGCAATCTGCACCCCGAACAGAATTATCACTTCGAAGGGGTCAAGTGGCAAGAAAACGAAAAACGAGAAAGAAAGGAGAGCCGCTGGCAAGGTACCTCTCCTCTCTCGCTTCGTATGAGTGCATAGCGTCGCCGACGGCACCATCTGTATTCCTTTTTACGTAGCTCAAGAACTCGGTGTTTTCCCTGTGTTATCTCGTATTTCTTGGATTATTTTCAACATCATGATGCTTTCTCCAACTTCTTCTGCCTCTGATAAGTTAAGTATTATCTCTTTTATGTATAAATATAAGCTCTTGGTGATTTTAAGATAATCCGTTAGCGATATTTTTGTTACAAGAGCTGTTGTGTACCGGAGGTGTCCTGGACGCTGTCGCTCGCCATGCATGAGTCATTTAGTTAGCCTACGCTAGGCCTTGTAACCTAGACGTTTGGCCCTAGTACATTCATGCATGATATTCAGATTTCCGAGTGTTTTAAAATCTTATTGAAGCTTTAGGCTGTTTTATACATTTAAGATTTTCTTGATTTTCTTCCAAGATAGTATAAGAATTAGTTTCGGTGATTTAGGTAATCGATTCTCTTCGCACCTAGGCTAATTGCCTATGGGGCCCTAGTATACTTTTTCACACTCCCCGGTTGCTCTCTTCTCCTCGGAGAATATGTGCAATCCCTTTTCCCTCTGTTTAAGCCTTGGGCTTAACCCTAATGGTTTATCTGAATTGACATTTAGATACAACTATATTAGGGTGTCTGTTCTTTCCTGTTTCCAGTAAGTCTAGTTTCAGGAGGGGGCAGGACATCAGAGTTTTTAGACTGGGTATGTTTCTTTCTAGCATGGTGATTGAGATTCCTTTGCTAGGCCTAGAGCAGACATAGGAGGCTTGGCCTCCTTAGACCACTTTCGAAGGTTTCTGTACGAGATGATTCCTTCTTTTTGTGATCTACCAGACTAGTCCAGTGTGGTTGTTCTCGGTGTGGAGGATGAGATCCTCCTTTCCTGTGAATAACAACACCAACCTTGCTTTGGTTCCGAGGGAGCTGGCAAGTACTGTCGGCCTCCCTCCTAGGATTCCCCCTAGGCTAAGATTAGCTTTCTTGGCTGCTGGGTGATTCTTTACTAGAGCAGGGTTTGTAGGACCCTCTTTCCCCCTTCCCCCTCTTTCCTTAGTGATGGCCTAGCCATTACATCTCTGGCCGTCATTCTACATCTGTACCTAGCATAGGTTAGGATGTGGAGTTGACTCAGTCCCTTGCCGGCTGGCAGTGCGTGCCGGCCGGCAAAAGCCTTCTTCTTTTGAGTGTTCCCCAGACCTACCTTGGTCTCTCATCCATGTATGTCTGTAGAGCCAAACGGCATTGGACACAGAAGCCTAAATCTATATTCTCCCCTTCCTTATGTGCACTCTTTCTGGTTGGCGGGCTATGGGGCAGTGCCGTCTCTTATCGCGGCATCCATCCTGTTTCTCTTCTCGGGTTTTTTTACTCTAGCCCGGCTGCCGTCCTGAGTGGCCGGCAGCCGGGCAGTTGGAAGTTCTCTGGTTTCTTTTACTGCTGGCCGGCATTAGTAGTATACCCTTGCCAGCCGGCAATAGAAACACACCATAGTCCTGCCGGCCGCTACGATTAGCGGCCTGCAGCCGGGTGCCATCATTGTTTAGCTGCTGGCCGGCAGCCCTTGCCGGCCGGCGATAGAAACACACCATAGTTCTGTCGGCAGCTATGATTAGCAGCCAGCAGCCGGGTGCTATCATTTTAGTTGGCATATGTATTCGAACCAGCGTTCTTCCACCTAATAGTCTAAAAGTAGTATACTTTGGAACTAATTTAAGGTACGTGCCGGCCGGCACATTATTTTATATACTATAGCCAGTATTTTTCAGTATAGGGTATACTGCATGGAGAAAACTATAGTATAAAATATTTTACAACACTAAGTTTTTCTAACACTCTTGTATTGTCTTGTACAGCCCTTTGGTGAAACCATACAGATAAAGAAAGTAAGTTCTTTCTTGTCTACTATCCAGTATTTTAAAATTACTTATTTTGGTGTGAGCTACACCTATTTTCCTCTGGAAATTACTTATTGGTTACTCTAGTATAGAATAATCATGAAAGTTTATTATTTGGAAGGTTACAGCAATTGACTGGGCAGGAAATACAAGTGTGTGTCTTTCCTTCTTTCCTTTCTAGCTTAGTTACTTTAAGCTATGTATATCCAGTGATATGTGGTTTACTTGATACTCATGGAATTTTCTTCTCTTTACAGGAGGACCATCCAAAGTGTGGGAGTGTATTTTGCAACGTCCACAGCAAGAACTTCTACGGACATGACTTGTGTAGGAGGCACGCAGCATGCGCAGTCTCCAAAGATGATCTCCGGTATTGGGACCTGCAGGTATGTACCATTTGCACAGACCTGATTACCGAGGCATTTGACACCCCTAAGACGGCAGAGTCAAGGGACGCAGCAAGGGAGAAGCTTCGTACCTGGGTAAGGGGCTTCCACAAGAACATTTCTGGCCCCTATCTTTCAAGCGAGAAGATGAGGGCTTATATTTTCCCCAAGGCATCAGCAGATGCAGTGATTCCTCAGCCTCAAGCGGAGATGCCGTTGGTTCAGATCCCGGTGAATGCTGAAGTTGCGGACGCCCTGCAAGACATCCAACTGGACGATAGGATGTTGGAGGTGTCCGAGTACACGGAAAAAGACCTTCTGGCAGAAGACCAGGAAGAGGAGCTGACACAGGCTCCAGACAATGAGGAGGAGGAATTCGACGAGGAGTCGGGTACCCCGGTTCAGGCCCCTGAACCTGTTCCCTCAACATCGTCCTCTCTCCCATAGGATCTGGGAAAGACCCTTTCTCCCATCATTGGGATGATCCAAGAGTTGCAGAAGGAAAATAATGAGAAGGCTGCTGCAATGAAGTTAGAGATGCGAAGCCTTTAAGCATCACGTGGGCCCCAGAAGAAGCTCAGCGTGAAGGACCTTCCCTTATGCTCGGATGCCAACCCTTGGAGGTATGCCGACCACATGCCTATGACGACGGGAAAGATCCTCATCTCGGAGAGATTGGGCTCAGTTCCCCTTGAGGAGGTGGAATTCTGGCCCAGCAAGGAGTCATACCCGGACTGCTATGTCCGCCTAAAGAAGGAACCAGCCTCAAAGGAAGAAACGGAGCCGAAGGAGGTCATAGTTCTTGACCATGCTAGGGCTCAAGCCTTGCTGTCAAGCTCGATGAAAGAGAGGGGCTTCACAAACTTAAAGGTACCCGCTCTGAGTAAGAAGCACCCTTCCTTTGTGTCCTCTCCTTCTAGAGCCTTTCCCTTTATGCAGAAAGGGTTTACGGCTGTGCTGAAGGGGGTCGAGGCGGGTAAGCCATGCCCCTCCTTGGAGGAGTGTAAACCCCTATCCTTGACCTTACCCATGGACCAGAAAGACTGGAAGGACGTCCATCTTACCTTCTCAGTTGGGAAGTTGGAGGCTGATATTGCCAGACGTCAGTTTGGTGAAAACCTCCCAAAGCTGTCTGACTTTCTTTTGCGTAGAGAGCTTGAGACAAAAGAAAGACTTGCTCCCTCAATGTCTCTGCAAACGACTCTGGAGACAATGGCAAGTGACCCCAAAGCCCATGAAATGTTTATGGTAGTGGCTAAGACATATCTAGCCACAGTGACGAGGGACCTTTACAGCTTCATGAAAGCTAGGAGGGCTTGTAGGGAGTTCGTGTTCGCCTCGGCTGCGGTGAGGCACGAGCCAAGGAAACTAATCTCCCCCTGCATTTGGGGCAAAGACCTCTTCCATAGTAAAGTGGTCAAGGAGGTAGTGGATAAGGACGCCACGGAGAATAGAAACCTTCTCTAGAAGTGGGGCCTATATCTTAAGAGAATGTCTTCCCCGGATGAGGGTCCCCAACCAAAGAGGAAGACTAAGAAACCTAGGCTACCCTCTCGGCCAGCCAAGCCATTCAGACAGCCGCAGCAACAACTTCCTTTGACCACAGTGCCCCAGATGGTGGCACAAACCCCGGCCATGTACCAGTGGGTACCCCAAGCCGTGACTACACAGTCTTCGGCATTTAACCCAGCGTTCGAAGGGCAGTCTACTACCTTTCAAGCAAGAGCTAGAGGATCCGCCAGAGGTTCGTCTAGACGCCCCTCAATTGGAAGGGGATTTAGGGGTGGTCGCGGTCAAGGAGGCAAGTCCTCATGTCAACAGCAGCCAAAGTGAAATGATACCAGTAGGAGGGAGACTCCAGATTTTTCGGGATCGTTGGACCTACGATCCTGGGCCCACAGCCTACACAAGAATGGACTGGGTTGGAGCTGGTAGAGCACTCCACCCCCATGCCCACGATTCTTCCAACACTCCACCCCCGTTCTGGAAGAGTATATTCGAGAACTCTTGGAGAAAAGAGTAATCGAAAGGGTAAATTCCATCAAATTCCAAGGGAGGCTGTTTTGTGTTCCCAAGTAGGACTCAGAAAAACTCAGAATCATTCTGGACTTGTCGCCACTCAACAAGTTCATAGTGAACTGCAAGTTCAAGATACTAACACTGCAACACAGAAGGACCTTACTGCCCAAGCGGGCATTTACTGTCTCCATAGACATGTCAGATGCCTATTGGCACATTCCAATCAGTCGTCAACTCTCCCCCTACCTAGGGTTCAAGCTACATCGAAGACTCTACGCCTTCAAAGCCATGCCATTCAGGCTAAACATAGCCCCAAGGATCTTCACGAAGCTTGGGAGCGCAGCTCTCAAACAATTACGCCTAAAAGGAATCCGGGTAGTAGCCTACCTGGACGACTGGCTGGTGTGGGCAGCATCCAAGATAGAGGTTTTGCAAGCTTCCCTACAGGTGATCGAGTTCCTAGAACATCTAGGCTTCAAGATCAACAGAAAAAAGTCTCGGCTTTCTCCATCTCAAAAGTTCCAGTGGCAGGGAATCCACTAGGACCTAGTGTCACACCAGCTCTCCATCCCTGCGAAGAAGAGGAAGGAAATAGCAGGTTCTGTCAAGAGACTTTTGGATTCCGAAAGAATATCTAGACGCGAACAGGAGAGAGTGCTGGGTTTTCTCCAGTTCGCCTCAGTAACAGACCCAGTACTAAGAGCACAGCTAAAGGATGCAACCGGAGTTTGGTGGAACTCTGCATCAAACGCGCGAAGAGATCTGATAAGGCCAGTACCGCCTCGTCTACGTACGCTTCTCAGGCCTTGATCCCAAGTCAAACAACTAAAAAAGTCGGTGTTTCTCCAGCCACCTCCCCCCTCTATGACTATTCACACAGACGCCTCGAAGGAGGGATGGGGAGGTCATTCTCACCGGAAGAAGGCCCAAGGAACCGTCCAATCTATTCAAGAAATTTCACATAAACTTTCTGGAAGCCATGGAAGTACTCCTTACCTTCAAGAAAGTCTCCCCTTGCCGCTCGATCCACATAAGGTTGGTACTAGACAGCGAGGTGATAGTGATGTGCCTGAATAGACAAGGATCGAGGTCACCTTCACTCAACCAAGTGATGCTGGTCATCTTCCGGCTAGCGGAAAAGAAGAAATGGTACCTGTCGGCAGTTCACCTTCAAGGAGTCCGCGACGTGACAGCGGACACTCTATCCCGGTTCACACCGATAGAGTCAGAATGGTCCCTAGACGCAGGATCGTTCTCCTTCATCTTGAGTCAAGTCCCGGAACTGCAGATATACCTCTTTGCGACGAAAGACAACAAGAAGTTACCTCTCTACATGTCCCCGTACGAGGATCCCCTAGCGGAAGCAGTGGATGCGATGTCCATCGACTGGAACACATGGTCCAGGATTTACCTGTTCCCTCCTCACAACCTTCTGTTGAGGGTCCTCGACAAACTGAGATCTTTCAAGGGATTAGCGGCAATAGTGGCTCACAAGTGGCCGAACAGCGTATGGCTCCCTCTGGCATTAGAACTACAGCTGAAGTGTCTACCGCTACCAGATCCAGTTTTGACCGAGAGAGTTCAGAAGTCGACTGTCTGCGCTTCATCACTGAAAACCCAGAACCTGCAGCTCATGATTTTCTCTCCCTAGCGGTGAGAAAGCGTTTCGGGATCTTGAAAGACAGTATAGACTTTCTAGAGGAATATAAGTGCAAATCCACCAAAACACAATATGAGTCATAATGGAGAGAATGGGTGGCCTTTGTCAAGGCGAAGAATCTAAAAAAAGATCTTGACGGACTTCTGCTTATCTTTCTTCATGCACCTCCATGGTCAAGGCTTAGCAGCCAACACAATATCAACGTGTAAATCTGCTTTGACAAGACCCATTTTATATGCCATCCAGGTCGACCTCTCTAACGACATTTTTAACAAAATTCCGAAGGCCTGTGCTAGGCTCAGACCATCAGCACCTCCGAAGCCCATTTCATGGTCTCTGGATAAATTTCTTCATTTTGCTTCGCTGATGAACAATGAGGAGTGTGCTTTAAAGGATTTGAACCAAAAAATTATTTTTCTGTTTGCACTCGCGTCGGGGGCCAGGGTTAGTGAAATAGTAGCCCTCTTGAGAGAGGAAGGTTGTGTTCAGTTCTTGGATTGGGGAGAACTGAACCTGTTTCCAGATCCTACGTTTTTCGCCAAGAACAAGCTGCCCACCAACAGGTGGGGTCCCTGGAGAATCTGCCCTCTGAAAGAAGATGCATCTCTATGTCCAGTGGAATGCCTAAAGGTCTATCTTCGTAGAACTTCAGACTTTAGGGAAGGTTAACTGTTCAGGGGAGAAACATCTGGCTCAAATTTATCTCTGAAAGAACTAAGGGGGAAAATCACCTATTTTATTCGCAGAGCGGATCCAGACCGTACACCCGCAGGTCACGATCCGAGGAAAGTTGCCTCATTCTTAAATTGCTTCAATAGTATGGATTTCGAACATTTTCGCTCATTCACTGGCTGGAAGTCTTCCAGAGTTTTCTTTCGACATTATGCGAAGCAAGTGGAGCAACTAAAGAGGTCTGTGGTAGCAGTGGGTAGTGTCGTTAAACCTGCTGTTTAACTCTGCGAGGAACGGTGAAATTAATTGGGATGATTAATTCTAGGGTGGGTGTGTAGTCACAGACTGTTATACAGACTAAGTGTTAGGGCACTAGGGTGCCCACATTGACTGTTCCATATTCAAAGGTGAACCTAGCATAAGTGCAGACATGTGTGCCAAGCGTTTCCAACGCTAGTGTGACTGAATAGTAAAACAGACTTTTATGATTTTAATACCTTAGTATTTTAAAAGTGGTGCTAATGTTTTTTCTTTCAGATAAACAATTTTTCTGTTTATTATGATGCTTATGCTTATTTGTTGGTTATCCTCCTCTTATATATGTATAATTATTGTTTAACCTGTTTTATTTTTTATTGATTGTTAATAAACTAGTTCTTGTGAACCTTGCGTGTCTTTCGCCCGTGTCATTTTACTAAAAATGGTTTAGCATTACAATAACTATGTATACTTAACATGGATAATTCTAATAGATTGTTCCTTTATGCAAGCATCTAAATAGTTTATGCTTTCCCCTAGTGGGAGGACTTCATTCCCTAAGGGGATGGTAGCGGATGTACAAGTTTTCCTCCTACACGGATATAAACCTTTGTCCAATCCAGTAATCGAACAGGGAACTTGTCGGTATTTCATATCGACACAGTGGTTCTTTCACAAACTATGCTTTACATCAATGGTTCTCAAATTGGGGGTTGCGACCCCCCTGGGGGTCGCCAAATGCTTTTGGGGGGGTCGCGAGATGATGTTAAGAAAATATAAATATAAGTAAGCAAAAAATAGTATTATGGTCAACTTTAGTTTTAAGGCTAAATCATAATAATTCTGCTAAAATATTTCAAATCAATAATAAACCAAATGTTTATATTTTAGTACAACAAATATATATATATATATATATATATATATATATATATATATATATATATATATATATATATATATATATATATATATATATATATATATATATATATATATATATATATATATATATATATATATATATATATATATATATATATATATATATACACCTTATACTTTGTCATTTACCGTGACTAGTTACGAATTGTTACGCATCTTTAAGAATAACACTGAAAAGAGAGCCGGGTGGGACAATAGTAACACCATGGGCCTTTGCAAAAACTAAACTAAATACTACACACTAGTGATTCCCCCACTGCTGCGCTGGGACTAAGTTTCTATGCAGTAGTGTCATTGATTTCAAGCTAGCATTATTAGTTTTGGAAGGTATGATTTATCAAACATAAACGTCTTTTTTTTTGCTATTTTTGACAGTTCGGAGCAAGGGTGTATATCCGTCAGTCCGCGTGATTCTCATACGAGTAGGATATTCCCTTGCTAATAGCATACTAGTTTTGCCGTAACTTACTCATATTTTGTCATTTTATTTTTCCCCTTTAAGCAAACGAGTCTGTTAACTATAAAAAACGAAGCAAAATTATTAAAGCTGATGGACTTTCATGTATGGGTAAATGAAAACATAATATTTAAATAAAACAAACTAAACATATAAAGAAATACAATAGTAATTATGAAATAATAAACGAATAAATTTAAGATATACAAAAGGGAAAATAAGTAAATAGCTGAATAGTTAAATAGATAAATAAATGAATTAACACATTTATAGATAAATGCAAACAAAAATGAATGAAAAAATAAGTAATTAAATGAATATATAAAATGTAGAAAATTAATGGATAAGTAAATAAACTGATTGATTGATAAATAGATTAGTTAATGAATAAATAAATCAACTGATGAAATCAGTAACTGATTAGTTGATAAGCAAATAAAAAAAAACAATAAATATAATATATTTATATATCTAGCCACTGATAGTGTTAAACTATTATTCATAATTTTTTTCCACACATTACATTTTATTATACAATGTACTTGCAATAGTTCCAATATTTTACTTACATTTCCTAGAAACATCGTACAAAACCGAGATATCACCTCCCCATCTCACTGTCAATTTACACTCGTACACGTTCAGTACCTGTCCGTTTTCCAGTCCTGAACTCCGTTGGCGCACAGTGAATGAGCGTGACCAGTTGCCAGATGCTTAATAACAATGCATCACCAATTTACAGTAAAATTTTGACTTTTGCTTGATACTCAGGGTCTCAGATTACGTGATGCTTAAAACTAAATGTCAGTATACATACTTTCAAATTTATCTGGTATTTAAATAACAATTAATTGATATTTTATCTATCTGATTATCAATATGGCATTTACTATCAGCAGTCCAAGACGGCACATGAGTCGAGTTAGTCAACGGTGAGTCTTTCCTCAGTCACAGCTGCCTCGTGTGTGTTTAGGGACAATTTTTGATAGCAAGCTATATACATATTAAGCAACATGGAGCGATGGATAATTCGTAGGTCTGCAAACAAGGAAGGAACATCAGATACTGACAACAGTGTCTCAGAAACAACTGATGAGATTCCTTCCGAACTACCATCTACCAGTTCTACTTCAAATATAGATAAAAGGCAAGACAAACGTAAGGGTAAGACCTCCCAGTATGACCAATCATCCAAACCCAAACTTCGGAAATATCAAGCAGAATTTATAAAATTCGGATTCACTAGTTTTACCATTGATAAGATGCAGTACCCCCAATGTGTTATGTGCTCAGAAGTACTTGCAAATGAAAGCTTAAAGCCTGTGAAAATGAAAAGGCATTTGCAAAGCAAGCATCCTTCTCATGCTGATAAACCAATAGAATTTTTCCGTCGAAAGGAGGGAGAGTTGCAGGGTCAAAAACAAGTGCTAGCTCAGAAAACCACCACCTCTGCCAAAGCTCAGATGGCATCATTTGAGGTAGCATACCTAATTGCACAGTCCAAGCAGCCACATACCATTGGGGAAACCCTCATGAAACCTGGTGCAGTGACTATGAGTCGGATTATGCATGGTAATAAGATGGCCCGTGAGCTGGAAACAGTCCCGCTGTCTAACGACACCATTACTCGACGAATTAATGACATTTCAAATGACATTAAGTGTCAGCTGATTGAGAGGGTTAAGGGAAAGAAGTATGCTTTGCAGCTAGATGAGTCGACAGACATATCAAATTCTGTACAATTACTTGCATTCATTAGATACAGTTTTGGTGGAAAACTTCAAGAAGACATGCTTTTTTGCACTGTACTAGAGGGGACCTGTACAGGTAGTGACATTTTCACAAAGCTAGACACCAAAATACAAAAGGAGGGCTTGTCTTGGGACCAGTGTGTTGGTGTGTGCACAGACGGTGCTGGGGCAATGTTGGGTAAGAGGAAAGGACTTAAAGCAAAAGTTTTACAAGTGGCACCTCATAAATTTTATACATTGTATTATTCACAGGGAAGCTCTTGCTAGCAAAGCACTCAATCCAGAGTTAAGCAGTGTTCTTCAAACTGCGATTAAAATAGTAAATTACATCAAAACACGTCCCATAAATGCCAGGCTGTTCTCCACACTCTGCAATGAGATGGGCTCGGAGCATGAAGCACTGTTGTTCCACACAGAAGTCAGGTGGCTGTCCCGAGGCAAAGTTCTCAGCCGCTTGTACGAACTACGAGATGAGGTGCGCCTGTTCCTGATCAAATCTGAGTCCCAACTTGCTGACTATCTGACTGACCCTGACTGGTTAGCAAGTCTAGCATATTTGTCTTGTATATTCGAAAGACTTAATCTGCTGAATTTATCACTACAAGGCCCAAACACGAACATCTTGATTCTTTCTGACAAAATTGATGCATTTACAAGGAAGCTGGAACGATGGGCTGTGCGAGTTGATGGGGGCAGTGTTGAAATGTTTCCTGAGGTGGAAAAATTTATGGCGGAGAATGAATTAAGCGTCGATAACGTGAAGGTAATGATCACGACTCACCTACAAGGTCTTGTGGACCACTTCAAGAAATACTTCCCAAAAGAGACAACCCCACAACAATATGACTGGATACGGCAACCATTCACTGCTACAGGGGATCACTTATCATCCGACATGGAGGATGAGCTGCTGGAGCTCTCCAGTGATCGGACTTTACAGGCATCGTTTGGCTCAACCACACTGGATGAGTTCTGGATTTCAATTGCAAGGGAATATCCACGATTATCCATGGCAGCATTGGATGTATTACTTCCTTTTGGATCAACCTATTTATGTGAAAAGACTTTTTCGGCACTGACTTATATAAAAAACAAATACCGATCAAGACTCAGGGTGGAGGATGATCTCCGAGTTGCCATCTCTGGTATCAAACCCAGGATGGAGTTACTGTGCTCAAAAAAGCAGGCCCATGTATCTCACTAATTGATGTTAGTTATTCATGATAAACTTAGGCCTGTGTAAATACTGTTTTCACTGTGGAATAGGGATATAATTAACTAATCACTGCTAGTGGAGCCCCATAGTTGGGCCTAAATATTGATCATTGTCATTAAACTTCCATGAATATTGTACTTTTATTTTAACAGTTACTAAATAAGTAATTATTTCACAAGAAATTCATACAGTTCTTCTAAAGCCAAAAAAAAAAGAAAAAAAAATATTATCTCAGACATAATTTCCAAAATTTTCCAAAATATTGATTTTGAAACCAAGAGCTTTGAGTCTACTGGATGTTTTTATGTGGGTATACTGTCTCATATGAGAATTATAGATCATTAGCTGATTTTAGGTTTCAGCAAATTTGTAGTATCAGCACCCAAGTCAAACGCTATAATTATTTTGTTAATCATTTTAAGCCCAGCCTGAATATCTAAATTTTGGTATAAAGATACCAGTAATTTTTTCTTTATTGTGCTAAAGTTTACAAACACTGACATAATTTATGCTATCTGCTGTAGCTTTCTTCAACAAAGGTATAATTCTAATTTCATACTTATTTTTTTCTCTTGAAGCAGTTAGCAAAGTGTGAGTGCCTGTACGGATTTAACATTAATTCTATAAATTTAAATAGACTGTATTGCTTTGCCTATTTTGTTTTTAAAGATTGTGATTTTTTCTACAAGCAATAAATTAGTTAACTCTATAATGCGTATATTTTTTGCATTTATCTTATCATGTTTGTTGTTATTATGTTCTTATGATTCGGGGCATAGGCATGTACTGTGTGTGTGTGTGTGTGTGTGTGTGTGTGTCAGAAGCACTTCGGGGAAAGGCGAGGGTCACATGCCTCTAGCAATATCATTTGGGGGGTCGCGGGCTGAAAAGTTTGAGAACCACTGCTTTACATGATATAGAGTGAGACCACTATATTGGCTTGTCTGTTATTCATACATAGGTATATGTACTCTTCGAGACTTTTCCAGAGTCTAGTACGACTCTTACCTGTAGGGGGCAGGAAACACTAACATAGTCTATGGTTAGATGAAAAGATGTATGACGGTAACATCTTAGGTCTCTAGGTCTAGTCTGACCGGGAAATACCTTCTTGAGAGTACGGCACGTTTTGAAAATCCACATATCAATAATGCTCTGGTATACTTCCATCAGGACGACATGGCTTGAGCCCTGAAAACCGATTTTGAGCGAAGCTGAAAATCTATTTTTGGGTGAGATGGCCATGTCGTCTTGATTAAACTGCCCTTCCTTTTCTCTAAAAAGGGCTATAGGACCCCTCCCTACATACAGTATCTGTAGTACGGCGTGTATCGCTAAAAGGAATACAGATGGCGCCGTCGGCGGCGCTATGCACGTACACAAAGCGAGAGAGGAGAGGTACCTTTCGAGCGGCTCTCCTTTCTTTCTCGTTTTTCGTTTTCTTGCCACTTGACCCCTTCGAAGTGTTAATTCTGTTCGGGGTGCAGATTGCTATGTGGAGTGTCATGAATACGTCCTCTGATATTTCGCGATATCCCTGGGTCATTTATTTAGGGATATTCGCTCCAGGAGTTAGAATTCTGGGTACCTTAAGGTAAATTCTCTGGGAATATCACCGTAGTCAAATATACCCAAGGAAGCTACACTATAGGAACTTCCATTAGGACGACATGGCTTGAGCCCAAAAATAGATTTTTCGCTTCGCTCAAAATCCGTTTTTTAGGTGAGGTAGCCATGTCGTTCCTATCAGGTAACTTTCTAGGGTATATTTGACTACAGTGATATTCCCAGAGAATTTTACCTTAAGGTATCCAGAATTCTAACTCCTGGAGCAAATATCCATAAATAATCTCACAGCTATATTGCATAATATCAGAAGACGTATTCTTGACACGTCACATAGCTATCTTTACCTCGAACAGTATTAACGCTTCGAGGGGGTATAGTGACAAAAATCTGAAACGAGAATGAAAAGTGAGCCACTCATAAGGCATCTTTCCTATTCCGTTTCCAGTGTGTATCTGATGAAGGCGGTACCGCCCTCTTTATTCCTTGTAGCGATATACGAGGTGTTACAGATACTGTACTATAGGGAGGGGCAACAGGCCCTTTTACAATAAAAGGAAAGACGGCTTCATCAGGATGGCATGGCTACTTCACCCAAAAATAGATTTTTCGCTTCGCTCAAAATCAGTTTTTTGGGCTCAGGCCATGTCGTTCTGATGGAAGTTTACCAGAGAATTACTGGATCTGTGGATTCTCAATCAGTGCCGTACTTTCAAGAAAGTATTTTTCTGGTCCGTCTAGACCTAGAGACCTATGATGTTACCGTCATACATCATTTCATCTAAGCATGAACTATGTTAGTGCTTCCTGCCCCCTACAGGGAAGAGTCGTACTAGACTCTAGAAAAAGTGTCGAGGAGTACATAAAAATTTATGGATGACAAAATGACAAGCTTGTATAGTGGTCTCACCCTATACAATATAAAGCAAAGTTTGTATAAGAGTCACCAATGTCAAAATGAATTTGTAACACCTTCCCAAATGTGACTATTCTTATAAACAATTGGATAATGGTTGTATCCGCATAGAAACAAATTTTGCCTCTTTACCACCAACCCGTTAGTGTACCACGTCAACCATTCCAAGGAAGGGTTAGAGTGAGTGGACTGTTGCTTGAATCATGGAACAGTCTCGAAAGACATACCATGATAAAAATATCCATATTTTAATCATAATGCTCAGTACATTTCTAATAAAATAAGTGTGGGCGAACAAGACGCAGGGTTAACTATGAACTAGTTTTTTAAAATTTAATAAACGTACATTTATAAAATGTGGATGATATGCGTAAAAGTATAAAGAAAAACAGTCAACAGAAAATATTGTTTCATCTACTAGGAAACAGATTTGCCACTTCAATTGAATTATTAATAATAGTGATAGAGTCTGTCTACTGTTTACATACACTAGCGTAAAAAACGCTTGGCACAAGTGTCCGTATTATGTTATAGATTACCGATGTCAATGGAACAGTTCGTAAGGACACTTTCGTGGCCTATTGCTCAGCGTGTAGTAACATACAGTGACTAAACGTGCACCCTCTTAATTAATCGTCCCAAATTAATTACACTGTTCCTCGCAGACTTGAAACAGAAGGTTAAAGAATTCTAAATGCCCCTACCACAGATCTCATAAGTTGATCCACTTGCTTCGCATAGTGCATAAAGAACGCCTTGGATGACTACCACCCGGTATGCAAACAAGGATGTTCAAAGTCCATTTAATTAAAGAAATTTTATGGGATAGGCAACTTTCCTCGGATCATGACTAACGGGTGTACTGTCTGGATCCGTTCTGCGAATAACACGGGTGAATTTCGCCCTTAGTTATAGATAACTTTGAACCCAGGGTTTCTCTTCTGAACAGCTGTCCTCCCATGAAGTCTGAGGGTTCTATGAAGATAAACCTTTAGGCACTCCACTGGACATAGAGATGAATCTTCCTCCAGAGGGCATATTCTCTAGGGACCCCACCTGTTGGTGGGTAGCTTGTTCCTGGTTAGAAACGTTGGGTCTGGAAATAGATTCAGTTCTCCCTCCAAGAAGTGCACGTGGCCTTCCTCTCTAGAGAGAGCCACTATCTTATAACTCTGGCCCCCAAAGCGAGTACAAACAGAAATATGACTTGAATTCAAAACCTTCTAAGCACATTCCTCATTGTTTATTGTTTATACACAATGAGGAATCATATCTAATGACCCTGCAAAGGGTCTTTGGAAGCGCTGAAGGGCTAGTTCATTAAGAACGTCGTTAGAAAGGTCGACCTGTAAGGCATAAGGTATCTAACTTGTCAAGGCAGGCTTGAACAATAGAATTGTGTTGGCTGCTAAACCTTGCTCATGAGGGTGAATGAAGAATGATAAATAGGAATCTGTCGGGATTTCTTTCGGTTTCTTCGCCTTGACAAAGGATAGCTATTTCTTCCCTGAAGCCTCATAATGTCTTCTGGTTTCCTCCAAAAGTCTAAACTGACTTTTAAACACCAAATCTTCTTCTCATCGTTAAGGAGGGAAAATCCTGAGATGTAGGTTCCGTGTTTTCTGTGATGGAGCGAAGACAGTCGACTTGTCTACTCGCTGAGACAGGGATGGATCCGGTTGCGCTACGAATTTCAGTCGTAGTTCCAATGCCAGAGGGAACTAAACGCTATTTGGCCACTTGTGGGCCACTATTGCTGCTTTCCCTTTGAAGGATCTCAGCTTATCGAGGACCTTCAAAAGGAGGTTGTGCGGAGGGAACATATAGATACTGGACCATCTGTTCCAGTCCAGGGACATAGCACCACTGCCTCCGCGAACGGATCCTCGTAAGGGGACACATAACGATCTCTTTTCTTGCTGTCTTTCGTCACAAACAGGTCTATCTGCAGTTCTGGGGCCCTATTCGAGATGAAGGAGAACGATCCTTCGTCAAGGGACCATTCTGACTCTATAGATGTAAACCTAGATTGAGCGTCCGCTGTCACATTGCGGAACCCTTGAATGTGAACTGCTGACAGGTGCCATTTTTTCCTTTCCACTAAACGGAATATGGCCAACAACACTTGGTTGATTTGAGGTGACCTCGACCCTTGTCGATTCAGGCATCTCACTACCACCTCGCTGTCGAGAACCAGTCTTATGTGGGTCGAGTGGCGAGAAGAAAATTTCTTCAGTATCAGAAGTACTGCCATGGCTTCTAGAAAGTTGATATGATATGACTTGAAAAGATTGGACCAAGCTCCTTGGACTCTCATCTGATGATGTGGCGGGATGTCGCAAGAACAACCCCCACACCCTTGAATCACTCTAAACAGACCAATGTCTCCTCAATACAACCTTTCCCCTTATGTTATCAGCAGCGGGACTCTTGGACAAAAGGAAAAAAAACAAACCAAAACATAGCCTTAATACTATATTTCCTTGGTGGCCGGACAATTCGGTCCCTGACAATTCGGCCCTGGACAATTCGGTCCCAGACAATTCGGTACTAGGACAATTCGGTACCAGGACAATTCGGCACCAATTAATTTTTTTAATATGGAAAAACAGTATTTTTCCAATTTTTATCGTTTCTAAAATTCTTATCAGTTCTATGCATTACTTTTAAAAAGAAAATTTTTGCTTTTGTTTGTATGGATATAAAAAAAGTCCAATTGATTTATCCTTGTTTGTGTGATAAATTAAAAAAAAAAAAATTCGTTTCTTTATTATATAAAAAATGAAACAGTAAAAACCATACATTTCTTATGTTAAAAGTATGCATATAAAAATAAAATAGTAAAAACTATACATTTCTTGTCGTTAAAATTATATAAAAAATTTAAACTTTAATATTATGAGCGATTGCATTAAGGAACTGCATTCTTTCTGCTTGATTATATTTCTCCATCGTCTCATATTTCGACTAATATGAGCTTCTTTCGTTATATCAGTAAGTGCACACTTATTTAAATGTCCTAGTTCTTCTGTTAGAATTGAACGAGAAGATGTTTTACTTGTGATTGTCCCTCCTTGATATTTGCAGTAGCAACTTTTGCACTCACTTCATCTGCAGTTGTGCTATGAATTTATTTTCCAATATATTTGAGCGCATGGAAATTAACATCTGAGTGAAGCCATGCTTTGCAAGTCCGCCTTTCACAACGCTAATATATCTTCGTACCATCAGCATTTTCTTTATGTTATTGGTACACATAGTTTTCCTTTTCAACTAATTTCCTAGTTCCTTTTTCCAACTGTATGCAGTTGCAAGATTCCATTGTGTGAATGATGGGGTGAAACTAGACTAAAAAGTCAGGAATAAAGAAACTAATAAAGTCGTTTTCTTTATATTTTTTTTATAAACTAGGGAATAACCAAAGTAATCGTTTAGTAATAAAATAGTTAGGTGGATTGTTTATGTTATTTGTGAACAACTAGTTAATAAACAAACCAAGTAGTTAGGTATTGAGGTGATATTAAAAAATAAATAGTTCATAATATGTAATATAGAAATATCATATTTTCTTGATTTGTAAAAAATGACAAGCCTGGTACCGAATTGTCCTGGTACCGAATTGTCCTACTACCGAATTGTCCGGGACCGAACTGTCCAGGACCGAATTGTCCTAGCACCATTTCCTTAAAACTACAATACTTAACATCCACAAACCATCCACAACCAAAATAATCACTTAAAAATAATTGTAAACTTGAACACTAAATATAAATAAAACGTAATTCAAATAAACAAAAAAGAACCTAACAAACTTAAATTACACCGCACACCAATATCAAAAGATAAAATATATAAATTATCTTCCACATTAAATAGTATGGGACACCAACACTGTCGCCACACAAAAGCTGGGCTGTCTTTACAGCACACTATCACAGCTCTGTGTTTAACAGTTCATTGGATGGCAATTTGCCACAGCTACTTCTCTGATTGGGGTCGTGGTTATTATCATCATCATCATAATCATCATCATCATCATCAACAGCAATCTGAATTTAATACGGTGTGGGTCATCAACAATCATCGAAATCTCAGCAGCCTTATCAAGTTCCTTATACAAGACAAGTCATCATCAATCGAGTAAACATTCACATTCAAGTGAACTCTCTCCAAAGGAGTTAGCCTCACCAAGGAGGAATCACGGCTGTTGAGATAATCAAAACCCTTCCAACGCTGGTAAGAAAAATATAATAATAAATCTGGCACTCACTACTGCCTCTTGCTGCAGTCAAATCAAAAAAGCATTCGCTCCGAAACATTCACCACTGTCGTAACCTAACTAAAAAATGTAAACAAACAACCTCAAATATACCGACAGTCTTCCCCACTACAAACAATCATTCGCGAACTACCACTTGTTCTTCGGCGCGCACTGCGGACACACAAACACACATACACACACAAACACACATACACACACACAAACACACACACACACTCTCTCTCTCGCGCACGCGCGATTTAGAAAATGAAATCTCTCTCTCTCTCTCTCTCTCTCTCTCTCTCTCTCTCTCTCTCTCTCTCTCTCTCTCTCTCTCTCTCTCTCTCTGGATTTGGCAAAAGAAAATAAACAAAAAATAAAACAAAAATTAATCCTCCACATTCCTCCCCCCTTACTTTTCCAAATCCGTCTCACACAAAACTTACAATATATTTTCCATTACCCAGTCGCAGTCGGGAACGGTACCTCTACTCTGAGTAACTGGGCCTCCAAATACTTATTCGTATTCTTACAAATACCTATAAATTTCCCTTGCACTTTCTCCTCTCTTAAAACTTTCAAACGTCTCTTTTTCCTATATTCAACTAACACTAATTGTTTATTTTCCAGCCCTAATTTCTCATGCATACTAGATTCATATTTGCTCATTTCCAGCCAATTACTCATCCTATGCTCACAAACATTGATCCTATTCCTTCCACACACACAGGAGGACTCACCCAGCTGAACCCTCTTACACTCTAGTTTCCCGAACATCCTGGCAGCCTTAATCCCTTCTTCCTACATACTCTAGCTACATGCCCATCTGCACCACATTCAGAACATTTAGCACGCTGCTCTCTACACATCCTCGCATAATGCCCATTCTGACCACAATTGCCACAAATCATATTCGTACATCCACTTGCTATATGCCCAGTTATACCACACCGAAAACACTTAACCTCTTCCTCTTTTTTGCACTCACTAATTTTATGCCCTACCTCACCACATCCAAAACAAGCACCTAGAGCCCATCTACTGTACATTCATTCTTCTTATAACCTACTTTCCCACACCTATAACACTTTTCATCACGGACACGGCTATCTGACATACCTTGATGTGCACTCACACTCCTATCCCTATTGCGCCAATTACCCTGCCTAAATCTTTCTTTTGTCCTTACATGTATTCCCATATTACTCGCCCTAACACTCCTATCTACTACATTATCAGCTACCCTCATTGGTCCTCTCAAAATTGTGTCGTTATAACTACCAAATTCTATTACACTTTTTTCATTTCAGTTCTTACACTCACAGATTTACTTTCTTTCATACATCTATCCAACTCGTAATCCTCAACTATCTCTAAAATATCATCCCATGTAAATCTTTCTTTCGTCCACCTCATTTTCTCCTTCCGTTTCAAATTAACAAACTCAGCAACATTCTCGGGTACAGTAGCCAAAAACTTCTTCATTAACTCCTTATTCTCATTTATACCTTCATCCCCATACTTCTTCCTAGCTAAAGTTTCCAACCTACATACATACATCGATATCGCTTCTCATGCATTCATCAGTGCTTCATCAAAATCATTCTTATGCTTATACTTAACACTCCCTTTCATACGTTTTACCTGCTCAAATATTCTTCTAACTCCCTAGCCCAAACTCTTTTACTATCACCATACTTATCCTGCTAATACCTCTCATACTCCTTGAAAAACTCGTATACATCCCTACTACTATGCTCATTGAACCTTTCACACCGAGGTACCTCTCTCATAAACAGTCTTACACATATCACGTTCATTTTCACCGCTATCATCACTGCTACCTTCCTTCTTGTTTCCTACTTCCTCGCTAGAATATAAGGAATCTAATTCCACAGTCATACTCCTATCCTTGATCATAGTCTTCCTAGCCCTTTTCTTACTCGCCACTTTCACCCATTCACGATAGTCCTTGCTATCAGCCTGATACTTTTTCTTCTCTTTCTTCACATCACTTTTACCTTTCCTTTCATCTTTCCTCTCACCTTTCTGTTCATCCTTTCTATGCCTAATTCCCTTATCTTCAATATCACTATCACTATTACTACTATCACTATCACTTCCTTTCCCATTATCACCAACCTTAGCATTTTCATCCCCTATCAACCCATTACCCGAAGCTGAGGACAATCCTCCGACTGCACCTTCACCCATTATAGTTTTCATCATCCCCATGACTTGCCCCATCATAGCTTCCAATCGGTTCTCCATTCGTTCCTCATTCTCTTTCATCCTCATCTCAACACATTCTTCCACTCTCTCTACAGTTCCCTTTAACTCCCTAAGCTCCTTCTGCATCGCCTCATTCTCCCAGTTCAACCTCTCATTCTCTGCTAGCAACCTCTCCTCCCGCTCCTTACTCAGCCGCAATTCCTCCTTCAAAACCCTTAATTGCTCCTCCATTTTTCATCAACCTTAATCCTAATTCCGTACTTCGTACAACAGTCCAGCTTCCTATCCCACCTCGGCAGTCCTTGTTCAGGCGCCAAAATAATGTGGCGAGATGTCGCAAGAACAACCCCCACACCCTTGAATCACTCTAAACAGACCAATATCTCCTCAATACAACCTTTCCCCTTACGTTATCAGCAGCGGGACTCTTGGACAAAAGGAAAAAAAAAAACAGAACATAACCTTAATACTATATTTCCTTAAAACTACAATACTTAACATCCACAAACCATCCACAACCAAAATAATCACTTAAAACTAATTGTAAACTTGAACACTAAATATAAATAAAACGTAATACCATTCAAATAAACACAAAAAACCCTAACAAACTTAAATTACACCGCACACCAATATGAAAAAATAAAATATATAAATTATAAACCACATTAAATAGTATGGGACACCAACACTGTTGCCACACACAAGCCGGACTGTCTTCACAGCACACTAACACAGCTCTGTGTTTAACAGTTCATTGGGTGGCAATTTGCCACAGCTACTTCCCTGATTGGGGTCTTGGTTATTATTAGCACCATCATCATCATCATCATCATCATCAACAGCAATCTGAATTTAATACGGTCCAGGTCATCAACAATTATCGAAATCTCAGCAGCCTTCTCAAGTTCCTTATACAAGCCAAGTCAACATTCACAATCAAGTGAACTCTCTCCAAAGGAGTTAGCCTCACCAAGGAGGAATCACGGCTGTTGAAATAATCAAAACCCTTCCAACGCTGGTAAGAAAAATATAATAATAAATCTGGCACTCACTACTGCCTCTTGCTGCAGTCAAATAAAAAAAGCATTCGCTCTGAAACATTCACCACTGTCGTAACCTAACTAAAAAATATAAACAAACCACCTCAAATATACAGACGGTCTTTCCTACTACAAACAATCATTCGCTAACTACCACTTGTTCTTCGGCGCACACCGCAGACACACAAACACACATACACACACCCAAACACACACACACACTCTCTCTCGCACACGCGCGATTTAGCAAAACTAAAGAAAATGAAATTCTCTCTCTCTCTCTCTCTCTCTCTCTCTCTCTCTCTCTCTCTCTCTCTCTCTCTCTCTCTCTCTCTCTCTCTCTCTCTCTCGGGATTTGGCAAAAGAAAATAAACAAAAAATAAAACAAAAATTAATCCTCCGCAATGAGAGTGGCCTCCCCAGTCTTCCTTTAAAGCGTCTGTGTGGATAGTTACTGACTGGGGAGGAGGTTGAAGAAGTATTGATTTCTCCAGACTCCTGTTGCATCCTTAAGCTGTGCTCTTAGCACAAGATCTGTTATCGAAGTAAACTGTAGAGAGCCCAGCACTCTCTCCTGTTCGCGTCTTGATATTCGTTTGGATTTCAATAGTCTCTTGACAGATCCTACTATTTCTTTCCTCTTCTTACTAGGAATGGAAAGCCGATGTGACTCCCAATTCCAGTGGATTCCCAACCACTGAAATTTTTGAGCTGGAGAAAGACGAGACTTTTTGATGTTGATCTTTAATCCCAGATGTTCCAGGAATTGGTTCACTATCTTAGAAGCTCGCATGCATTCTGTCCTGGATGCTGCCCACACCAGCCAGTCGTCCAAGTAGGCTACTACTTGGACCCCCTTTAGGCATAATTGATGGACAGCTGCGTTCGCGAGCTTCGTGGAAATCCTTGGGGCTATGTTTAGCGCGAAAGCCATGGCTCTGAAGGCGTAAAGTTTTTTATGTAACTTGAAGCCTAGGTAGGAGGAGAGGTGACGATTAATTGGAACGTGCAAATAAGCGTCAGACAAGTCTATAGAGACAGTATATGCCCTTCTGGGCAGTAGGGTCCTTATGTGCTGAAGCGCGAGCATTCTGAACTTGTAGTTCACTATGAACTTGTTGAGTGGGGACAAGTCTAGAATAACTCTGAGTTTTTCTGAGTCCTTCTTTGGAACACAAAACAGCCTTCTTTGGAATTATATGGATTAACTTTCCGGATTACTCTTTTGTCTAAGAGTTCTCAGACATATTCTTCCAGAACGGTGGAGGAGTATTAATTAGGCTTTGGACCTAGGGATCGAAGGTCCAGCGATCCCTAAATATTTGTAGTCTCTCTCCTACTGGAAGTATCTTACTTCTGCTGTTGTACACCTGAGGCCTTGCCTCCTTGACCGCATCCTCCCCTGTATGCCCTTCCTCTTGAAGGCCATCTAGAAGAACCTCTGGCTGTTCCTCTAGCTCTCGAACAAAAGGAAGAAGTCTGCCTTTCGAAGGCTGGGTTAAAAACTGGCGACTGTGTCGCCACTTGTTGAGGTACCAGCTGGTACATGGTTGGAGGTTGTGCCACTATCTGAGGCACCGCAGCCACAGGAAGTTGTTGTTTTTGCTGTCTGTAGGGTTTAGCTAGTCGAGAGAATGGCATAGGCCTTTTTGTCTTCCTCTTGGGTTGGGGAGCCTCATCCGGAGAAGACTTTCTCTTGAGATCTAAGTCCCACTTTTTGAGAAGGTTCTTATTCTCTGTGGAGGCCTTGTCTACTACCTCTTTAACCACTTCATTGGGAAAGAGGTCTTTACCCCAAATACGAGAGAAGATCAGTTTCCTTGGTTCGAGCCTCACCGCAGCCAAGGCGAACACGAACTCTCTGCAGGCTCTCCTAGCTAAATAAAGCTATAGAGATCCTTCATAACTGTGGCCAGATTGGTTTTGGCCACAACTGTGAACATGTCCTTGATCTTGGGGACACTTGCCATCGTTTCTAGTGTCGTTTGCAACGACATCGATGCCGCAAGTCTTTCCTTTGTCTCTTGCTCTCTATGCAAGAGAGCCTCCGACAGTTTTGGAAGTGCCTCACCGAACTGGCGTTCAGCAATATCAGCTTCTAGCTTCCCGACTGAGAAGGTAAGGTGTACGTCCTTCCAGTCTTATCGGTCCAAGGGTAAGGTCAGAGATAACGGCTTGCACTCCTCCAAAGAGGGGCATGGTTTCCCTGCCTCCACCGCCTTTAAGGCTGCCTTTGAGTTAGTGAAGCCCCTCTCTTTCATCGAGCTCTCTAGTAACGTCTGAGCTTTACTTTGGTCAAGAACTATGACCTCCTTCGGCTCCGTCTCCTCCTTTCAGGCTGGCTCCTTCTTAAACAGACAGAGAAGTCTGGATAAGAATCTTTGTTGACCCAAAATTCCACTTCTTCCAGAGGAATTATTCCCAACTTATCTGAGATCACGATCTTCCTGGTTGTCATTGGGATGTGTTCGGCATACCTCCACGGATTGGTATCCGAACACAAAGGAAGATCCTTCACGCTGAGCCGCTTCTGGGGCCCACATGATGCTGCAAATCTACGTATCTCCAGTTTCATTGCAGATTCCTTCTCATCATTTTTCCTTTGAATTTGTTGGATCCTCTTAACAATGGAAGAAAGAGTCCTTCCCAGTTCATCTTGGATAGCAGACGATGTAGAAGGAACAGGTTCTGGGTCCGGAACCGATGTAACCGACACTTCGTCGATTTCTTCCTCTTCTACTTGAGGAGCCTGGGACAGCTGCATCTCCTGACCTTCTCTTAGAAGGTCCTTCTCAGTAAAATCCGATACCTCCGTCATCCTATCGTCCAATTGGATTTTTTGAAGGGCGGCTGAGACTTCAGAATCTTCCAGATTCTGGGCAATTGGTATCTCCACCTGAGGCTGGGGGGTGATTGCATCAGCCGATGCTTTAGGGAAAAGGAAGGCCCTCATCTTCTCATTTGGAAGGTAGGGACCTGAGGTGTTTTTCTGAAAACCCCTCACGCAGGATCGTAACGTTTCCCTGGCAGCATCCCTTGACTCCGTTGACTTAAGGTCGTCAAAAGCCTCGGTAATCAGGTTAGAACAATCTGTACAAACCTGAGGGTCCCAATAGCGGAGATCACCTCTGGAGGCTGCGCATGCTGCGTGCCTCCTGCAATATTGATGTTCACAGAAGTTCTTACTACGGACATGGTCTTCCTGTAAATAGAAGAAAAATCCATGAGTATCAAGTCAAGGCTTTCACTTATATTGAGAAATTTAGCTTATATAGAAAAGCTATAAAAGAAAGAAGGAAAGACACATACTTGTATTTCCTGTCCAGTCAATTGCTGAAACCTCCCGAGATATTAAAACTAAGGTTAATTCTATTCTAAAATACCTTACGTAATTTCATAAACGGAAATTTAAGGTGTAGTCCACTTCTTGAGATAAAGTTTTAATAAACGGGATAGAAAGAATACAGAAAGAACTTACTTTCTATATATTGTACGGTCTCAACAAAATGCTGTAAAAGATAAGATTATGTATGATGAAGAACTTTTAGTGTTATCACAAGCTCTGTAAAACAGTTTCTGCTAATGCAGTGTGTACTACACTACGAATACAGAAACTACTGTACATCGCATGCTGTTGTGCTGGCTAGCACGTGCCGGTACGTGCCGGCAAGCGCCTGCACATGCAGGACGGCATCTACCCCTGTATAGTTCAAAGATATACTATCTTTAACTCATAGGCGGCAGCTTACTGATTTGCGACTGTGTGCTGGCCGGCAATCATTGCCAGCCAATGGCTGAAAACACAAATACCTGGCTGCCGGCCGCTAATAGTAGTGGCCAGCAGATTCGGGCTGTGTTTCCACTGCCGGTAGGCAAACGTAATAAAACCCATGCCCGCCGACAGTAGCCAAGAACCAGAGAACCTCCAGCTGCTCGGCTGTCGGCTGTTAAGCCGGCAGCCGGGTTAGGGGTGCAACACAATAGTCAGAGAAACAGTATGGATGTAAGGTTATAAGGCGCCATTGCCATACGACCTTCCATCCAGAAAGAGTGAACTTATGGAAGGGAAGAATGTAGCATTCAGGCTTCCAAAGAATCCATAGCCTGTCGGGCTCTACCGGCAGACATGGTAGGGAGACCAAGGGTGATCTGGGGTTCACTCTGCAAGAATAAAGGGTGAGCCTGTCCTGCATCCTAACTTATACTAAGTACAGAAGTAGGATTTCGGCCAAAAGAAATTAAAAGAAAGAGAAGTGGGGGAGGGATAAGGGTCCTATAGACTTCGTTCTAGCAGGAGACACACTCAGCCGTTAGGGGAGCTCATCCTAACCAAGAGTTGTCTATTAGGGAGGAAGACTGGCAATACTTGCTATCCTCCTCCCAACCAGAACAAAGTTAGGTGAAATTATTTCTCCGGGCAACAGAGAAAACTCATTCTCCAGCCCAAGAAAAACAACACAGGACAGTCTGCTATGCCACTAGAGGAAGGAATCATCTCTTACAGAATCCTTCCAACATGGACTAGGGAAGCAAAGCTTCCTGTGTCCGGCCCTAACCTAGCAAAGGAGACTCATTCTCTATGCTAGGAAGAAGCAGACCACAGACTGGAAACTCTGATGTTCTCCCCTAACCCAAAAAACCAGTCATATCCTAGAATAGTTATACCTGAATTATTATACAGATAGAACCACTAGGATTAAGCCGAAGGCTTACAGAGGGAGAGAGGGATTAAACTTAGCCTCCGGAGGAGAAAAGAACAATCGGGGATGTGCGAAAGTATACTACTGTACATAGAATACTAGACTAGGTAAGATGAGAATCGATTACCTAAATCACCGAAACTCTCTCGTATACAATCTTAAAAAAGTCATTCAACTATATCTTACATGTATAAAATATTTGCCTTTAGCTTAAATAATATAACATTTGGAAAAAGTTATATCACGCATGAAAGTACTAGTGCCAGCCGTCTAGGCTACGAAGCCTCATGAAGGGCAAGATCGATACCTCGACCCGTGTCGAAATCACCGAGCTAAGAACTGACGGTATAATATAAGTATACCTAGCTCGGAGCTAAATAGTTAAATTATTAAAGCAAAACAAACCGGGAACGTTGCTCTAGCAAACTAAATGACCCAGCGAGCGATAGCATCCAGAATGCCTCCGGTAGGCAACTGCTCTTGTTTACGTTAATATCACTTTTGATTTAATTCAAAACGACAAGAGCTTACATTTATACACAGTAAAGATAATACTCCACTTCCCGGAGGCAGAAGAGGCTGGAGAAGTCATCAAAATGTTGAATTAAATCCAAAATAACAAGGGAGCACAAGGGAAAACACCGAGAAGTAGAGCTACACGAAAAGGAATAAAGAGGGCGCTACCGCCTTCATCAGATACACACTGGAAACGGAATAGGAGAGATGCCTTATGAGCAGCTCTCTTTTCATTCTCGTTTCAGATTCTTGTCACTATACCCCTCGAAGCGTTAATACTGTTTGAGGTGAAGATAGCTATGAGACATGTCAAGAATACGTCCTCTGATATTATGCGATATTCCTGTGAGATTATTAAGGGATATTCGCTCCAAGAGTTAGAATTCGGGATACCTTAAGGTAAAATTCTCTGGGAATATCACTGTAGTCAAATATACCGTAGAAAGCTACCTAATAAGAACTTCCATCAGGACGACATGACCTGAGCCCAAAAAATATGAAAAGATTAGGCCGGACTATTCGGTGTATGTATAGGCAAAAATAAAATGATCCGTAATCCAATGACTCCCTAGCGGTAATATATCATTGGGTGGCTGGTGTCGTGGCCTACCTACTACCTACAAGTTTGAAATACTGAAGTTACGCTTATTCAACTGCCAGAGCAAGAGGGGAGTGACTGTGCCCAACCATACTATATTCCAGTTTAAAGGTCACTTATGCATGGCAGAGGTGCCCTAGCAACCTCTACACCCAAGCTATGACAAAGGTGGGTAGGCCAATGGCTGCTTATGACTCTGCAGGAAGACATATAGGCTCCTTCCAAACCCTTTATCCTTAGCTCAATAAAACTATTGACCTTGAGTGGGACTTGAACTCCCGTCCAGCAGATCGACAGGCAGGAACGTTTCCAATAGGTCATCACAATTCTTAAAAGGTGGCATTTTTCGCGAATAAATCATGTAAAAACAATGTTATTACAGCAGTCGGTTCTATTAAGTTTTCATATCATGAAAACGTTAACTATGACGAATGACATTAAAATCTTTCAATAAACCAATGATTATTATTACTATTATTATTATTATTATTATTATTATTATTATTATTATTATCATTATTATTGTTATCATTATTATTATTATTAGCTAAACTACAACGCTAGTTGGAAAAGCGGGATGCTATAAACCAAAGGGTTCCATCACGATAAAATAGCCCTGTGAGCAAAGGAAACAAAGGTAATAAATAAACTATAAGAAAAGTGATGAACAATTCGAATAAAATATTTCAAAAACATCAACCACATTAAAATAAATCTTTCACATATAAACTATAAACAAATATCATAAACCAAGAGGAAGAGATATAAGATAGAATAGTGTTTATGTGTGTACCCTCAAACAATTGAACTCAACCTCAAGTCAGTGGAACTCCATGGTACAGAGGCTATAGCACTACTCAAGACTAGGGACCAATGGTTTGATTTTGGAGTGTCCTCCTCCTAGAAAAGCTGCTCACCATAGCTTAAGGGTCTCCTTATATTCAAGTGAGATTTGGTTACTCAATTAAATGTCTGTCTGAAGGAAGAATACAGATTCCGATTCCAACTGGAATTCCAGAATCCAATTCCAACTTAAATTCCATATTCCAATTCCAATCTAAATTCCAGATTTCAATTCCAACTGCCGATGAAATGTGTATTTTTCGTCAAGTTTCAGCTTAAGCTTAAATTCGAATGCTCTATCATTAGGATCTAAGCTTAAGCTTTGGAATTGAAGTGGCGAAAAGAAAGTACATCGGAAGTTGGAATTGGAATAAGGAATTTAAGTTAGAATTTCAATCTGGAATCCAAGTTGGAATGGAAATCTGGAATTGAAGTTGGAATTGTAATCTGGAATTTTGTTCATAATCTATTCTGGAACAAAATGTATGGCAGTTCGTTTAATGGAATCGTAAACGTTCATTGATTGTTGACGAGTAAATCCATGACTTAGTTAATGATTGCCCTGATTTACCTAACGAGTAGGATATTATGGATTGAACCTGTACAAATACAGATATATTTGCTTTACAACAATGAAAATCTGCTTTGAGATATTCGTACGACTAGGTTTGAACTAGGAAATATAAACAAACACAGATTGTAACATAAGCAACATTTTATATTCAAAATGCAATGGAACTTATAATTGTTTTCTCTGTTATTAATTTGAAAACTGGTAACATGCTCGCCTAGCATTCACATGGCAGCAGATCGATCTTAGCCCGGGACCGTATGTTTAAGTTGTTTACTGGTGGGGCCACTGATGTGGTTGGGTATCACAGTGGAGGTCTTGGGCTTGCCCCGCTGACGTTGTGGTGAGCATCTATTCCGATGAAACTTGAACGACCAGACACCTTTACCTTTAGTCGCAAAAACCTGCTTTCGATTTTACATGTTGCTCTTATTTTGTCTCTTGCTTTCGATTTTGTCTCCTGCTTCCGCATACCCACACCATTTTATCTCCTTCCCTATTGGTGGAGCCTCCCTCTCCCGATTGCGTCATTCGTCTTGTTTTATTACATTTAAACGACACGATTTGAAAACTGATTCTGTTTATGATACTTTGGCGGAGCCATAAAAGGATAGAATCAATAGCAAACTGATTTATTTATACTAAGGGATATGCATACGATAACACACACATACATATATCATCACCATCATCACTGCCGTTTCTAGTACACTGTAGAACAAAGGCCCCAGACATGTCCTCCCACTTGCAATATTTATGGTCTTTCTATGCCAGTCTATACCCACAAACTTTCTTAGTTTGCAAATTCATCGTCTCTCTCTCTCTCTCTCTCTCTCTCTCTCTCTCTCTCTCTTTACACACACGCACACACACACATATATATATATATATATATACATATATATATATATATATATATATATCTTTGTGAGTGGTGATATCCTAACATCGTGAAAAAGTTTCTGTATCGACATAATCAACAAAGCTATACTAGTCAGTACCACCCATACGAAGTTGGTTTGCAATGAGTAATCAGACGAAAAAATCTCACCATCACCAATCTACACTGACCAACGTTGTGATGAAAACTTGTGAAAATTGTCAAACCCCAGGCATGAATAAAAGCATGTCTGAGGCCTTCGTCCTGCAGTGAAGTTGAAACGGCTGTATTTGTTGTTCTTGTATATATATTTAGCCAAATTAATATTAAGGTTGTATATGAACACATTAACTCACCTACATATATACATACAATGAACACAAAATTAATACAGCATAAAAACCAAAGATTTAAACATTCAAACTATTTGGATTTTGATAAATTCTACCGTGGTTGAATCAACCACTCATTGTCCAATGAAATATTCGCTCATTAACTAAGGACTCAAATAAATCAACCGGAAAAGGAAATACAAAAGCATTGTGAATGGAACAACATTCAGCTATTTAATGGTGATACATTCCTTTGACATTGCAATTTATCATGTTCTAGCCTATAATGTGGCTCTTGGGAATTGTATCGACATGGAGTGATCATTGTGTTCGGGTTTATTAAAGTTGGAATTGAGCTTGATAGCAACATCTGGCAACTCTGCAGGATTATGCCACACAACGCTACATGCAATATTTCTCTCATGTTTTATCGCCAATTTCTAGAACCACCTGAGGACGAACTAAATATTACACTGGAAGTGTTACAGGGAATATCTCCCTTATGTAAGTCACAGAGGCTTTATGGGATGTGTGCACCGAGGGCGGAAGATCCCTTTCCCTAACCCTAAGTCTATGACTTTATCATTTGGTCTTTAAATGGTTTCTCTCTCTCTCTCTCTCTCTCTCTCTCTCTCTCTCTCTCACATACACACAAATTGTGTATTAATCTTTATTATTATTATTATTATTATTATTATTATTATTATTAATAGCTAAACTACAACCCTAGCTGAGAAAGTAGTATGCTACAAGCCCGAGGTCTAAAACAGGGAAAACAGCCCAGTGAGGAAAGGAAATAGGGAATAAGATAGAATAGCGTGCCCGAGTGTACCCTCAAGCAAGAGAACTCTAAACCACGACAGTGGAAGGCCGTGATACAGAGGCTATTATTATTATTATTATTATTATTATTATTATTATTATTATCATTATTATTATTATTATTATTAGCTAAGCTACAACCCTAGTTGGGAAAGCAAGATGCTAATTTATAAGCAAAAGGATTCCAACGGGGAAAACAGCCCATTGAGGAATGGAAATAAGGAAACAGATTGAATAGCGTGCATAACTGTACCCCCAAGCAAGAGAACTCTAACCCTTAGGACGCCCTTTTCGCACCCTTAGCCTAAGGGCCACAAAGGGTCTTAATCAGGATGTGATTTAACCCCAAAACTTTCCCCTTGAAGAGCTGAATTCTCATAAACCATGTCCTTCCTGCCTTGTTTGGCTGTGGCATAAGTTTCCTCATCATTCCAAAAGTTAGTTATCGCAGTCGTAGTATAAGACTGATTGCGTCAACAATATAATTTTTAAAAATAGTGGAATGATATCAAGACGGATGTAACACCGATTTCAAAACAAAAATATATATTTTAGAACTTTTTCTCCATTCTAAATCTGTTTTGATAATACTAAATCTTTTTTTCTAATAATAGTTTCGTTCACGACACTATCATACCTTTTTTTTTCTTAGATTTACTCGATTATTCTCAAAAATTATAGATCTTACACTACACTACAATACATTCTTTCGATATAAAAAATTTACATTTTTAGGAATTTTGATCGATACTAAATTTATGTATCCCTAATTTTCCGTCAGTTCACAATACTATTATAACTTTTTTTTTATTCTTTTCCATTTCCTGTATGACTTTTTCATTCATCATTTTGTATGTCGACAAACAGTCATTTCTTTCGTCTTATGACCATATTTCAAACAGTTCTTTTTCCCTTACACTAAACTTTTCTCATAAGTTTCTTTATGACTTTCTCTATCCTTAACTTTCTTCAGCTGAGCCATTCTTAACTCAAAACATATTTTTTTTTCATTCAACCCTTTATTTTTTTTTATTATCAAACTAACTTTATTAAATTCATAAATTTGTTTAGTTATCTGTCCATTATCAAAGTCATTTAAAGCTGCCAATTCTATGAGAACCTGACTTTATCACAAAGGAAAGGAAAGCAAGAATTTAAAAGGGAAGAAGAGCAGCGTCGCCATTCTTTTGTTTTACGCACATGCGCAGAAGCGTCTCTCCCCCCTCTCTCTCTCTCTCTCTCTCTCTCTCTCTCTCTCCCTCTCTCTCTCTATTTCGAAAATAACCAAACCCTTTGGTTTTGATATCTCTCGGAGACCCCAAATCTCCTCTTTGTAGTTTCTTATGTAAATTGGTTCCGTTTTCCATAAATTGTTTCTGTAAACATATGCTCGTCTTTCATGCTTTTCTTGCTGAAAGTTCTACGTTGTTTTCTTGATGCACTCTCGCTGCTTCATGTATATAGACTGGCAAGAGATATGGATAACATATATATATATATATATATATATCATCACCATAATCATCTCCTCCTTCGCCTATGGACGCGAAGGGCTTCGGTTAGCTTTCGTCAGTCGTCTCTATCTTGATCTTTTAATTCAATACTTCTCCATTCATCACCCCCAGCTAGGCGGTATATCCTAGCAACCATGTTTGCCAACGCTTATATATGTGTGTGTATATATATATATATATATATATACACATATATATATATATACACATTATATATATATATATATATATATGTACAGTATATGTGTATATAGGAATATATATATATATATATATATATAAACATATTAATGTGAAACGCTTAGTTAAAGTATGTTGATAATAATAATAATAATAATAATAATAATAATAATAATAATAATAATAATAATAATAATAATAATAATAATAATAATAGTGATTTTAAACTATGATGATGATTATGATCTCAATGATCAACACAATTGTTATAATTATCATTATAATTTTTATAATTGTCACTACAACAACAGCTACCATAACTACTACTATTAATATTATAACTACTTCCATTACTATTGCTGGTAGTATCATCATTATTACTCTGAACTTGATCCTTGAATAGTACTTTAAAAGTACATAACATTTTGAAATAGAAACAAATGTCATAATGGTTTTGAAATAGTATAATGGTGTGGACCTTAAGATATCATTATATTCAGCCAGCTTCCGCGACTTGTCAAAAATGACGTGTAAATATTTAGATAGATATGTACACACACACACATACACACACACACACACACACAGATTCAACACTTCCCACCCCCTACCCTAGCCTATTTATAATTCACTGGTTCGGAAATTTGCGTGATATTGTGGTTTAAAATGGCACCTCTCGGGGTATAGACACCCTCCCACCAGGGTGTGGCCACTCGGGGAGAGACCGATTAGTGATAAGTCTGGAAAAACCGCTGAGCGTGACAAATATATATATATATATATATATATATATATAAGATAGATAGATAGATAGATAGATAGATAGATAGATAGATAGATAAGATAGATAAGATAGATACGTTGTTCTTTATTATATAAGGGAAATAGGCTAATAATATAATAATATATCTTTATTTTCATTACTATCATTGTTGCTTTTATCATTGATAATAAAGGCAGTATGACACAAGAAAAAAATTAAAACATCACGATAAGGAAAAATCAAGATGACATGAAGTTTAATACCTTATATATTCGGGTATTCAGGACACCCCCACCCCCAGAGGGTCCCACAGAATGGAGTCTGATTAGGAATAAGTTTTTGAAATTGGCAATAAAAGAGGAAGAAGGATGACACCCTAAAGAAATCTTCGATGGGTCTCATCCATTACTCTGTGGTCTCTTTTTAAGACCAAAAGACCGAAGGCGACAGATGGGGTCTCCTTTAATCTTCCATTTATGGTCCCTTGATCTTTGGTCTCTCCTTATATGGTCTATTCAGGGGACCTTTGTCTTGACCCCATCGTTTACTTAAAAGATTCTCTTCAGAGGTTATTTAGGGAAGATCTATTTTGGCGTGTTTATTCATCATGAAAGATTCTATATTCTTTATTCATTACTTCTCATGTAGTTTATTTACTTCCTTATTTCATTTCCTTACTAGGCTATTTTTTCCTGTTAAAGCCTTTGATATTGTAGCATCCTGCTTTTCCAAGTATGGTTGTAGCTTGGATAATAATAATAATAATAATAATAATAATAATAATAATAATAATAATAATAATAATAATAATAATAATAAGACTATCAGACTCGAACTACGTCCCGGTATACCTCTATGGAATTCAGAAAATCATATTTGAGAGAGAGAGAGAGAGAGAGAGAGAGAGAGAGAGAGAGAGAGAGAGAGAGAGAGAGTTTATGTATGATGTAACATGAACTAATTTATTTTTTATAAGGCCTGAGTAAATGAAATATCAAACCTTCCACTTGAGTATAGACACGGCATAAAACTCAATTGACCTATTATAAAAACCCCGTGCAATAATAGCCTCTCTCATATCGAAAACAAAAGTGAGAGCGAGATCAAAATCAAAGCCTCAGTGAATAATAGTCAATTTCAGTCTCCTTAATCATCGTTGAGTTGCAAACTGTTGTTATTTTGAAAATGTTTTTCATTTCCGTGATTTATATTTTCTCAAGAGGAAACCGTTTTATTGGACTGACCTCCAACGCAAAAGGATTAATCATATTTGAAATGGAGTGAATTTCACTTCGTTGAGTAACATGCTGTTGGGAATGTACAGTTCTGAGAATTCAATTTTAGATTTACCAACGCTTGAAATTAGTTGCTATACATATACATTATTATTATCATTATTATTATTATTATTATTATTATTATTATTATTATTATTATTATTATTATGTGAGCTACAATCCTAGATGGAAAAGCAGGATACTATAAGCCCAAGGGCTCCAATAGCTAAAATGACTCCAGGAGGAATGGAAATAAGGAAACAGATAGAATAGTGTACCCGAATGCACCCTCAAGCAAGAGAACTCTAACCCAAGACAGTGGAAGACCATGGAATAGAGACAATGGCACAACCAAAGACTAGAGAACAATGGTTTGATTTTGGAGTGTACTTCTCCTAGAAGAGCTGCTTACCATAGCTAAGGAGTCTTCTACCCTTACCAAAAGGAAAGTGGCCACTGAACAATCACAATGCAGTAGTAAAAAATAGGTAATTTGTAAAGAAACAGGTAATTAAGTGAGAACTTGAGTTTGTTCAATCAAGTGAGGAAGTTTTGTATGTTTGTATGCATGAATGTATATCCCAAACACGACGATTTAAAAAAGGAAAAATTGCAAGACTCTCTAGCTGGATACTTATGCGGGATCTTAGTCCTATTGGTAGCAGTGAAGTCATTACTGCCACCTAACTGCAAATTGTGGCTTTAACAGCTCATGCAATTTCCTCTTGCACAGGAAGTACACAAAATTAATGTTAAACGAAATTTCCTCTTTAAAAATTTATAAAAATCTACTTCATCATGAAACTAGTGTATGCGACCCGTCATTAATGACGGCTAAATATTTAGACAGATAAGCATACACACATATTAAGCCCTTCCCATCCTCTCCCCCTTTTCTAGCTACCACACGGCAGTTTGGGCATTTTATGGGAGATCATCGTTTACGAGTGACAGGGACGTTACAAATAGTCTAGTAAAACACCAAAGGTAGGGATGTGTTTTAGACGTGTTAATAAAATCAATAAGATGGAAACAATTGCTTATTGGATCTCTTTTTAGTATATATTTTATCTAAACATTCATAAGATTTTTGATAGAGGTTTGCTTGGTGATTGCCAAACTGAGGTTGGACTCCCGCTCAAACTCGTTAGTTCCTTTGGTCGCTGAAACCACACCATCCTTGTGGGCGAAATATGGGGAGTTTGAGGAGCCTATAGGTCCACCTGCTGGGTCATCAGCAGCCATTGCCTTGACCTCCCTGTCCCCAGCCTGGATGGAAAGGCGGCTTGGCCGCTGATCATATATATACATGGTCAGTGTCTAGTGTCCAACTGGGACAATGTCACTGTCCTTTCTGCCATTCATGAGCGGTCTTTAAAACCATCAAATAAACAATTCAATCGTATTTTGAATATCAGCTTACTATGTTATACCAGCAATGGCGATTTCAGAAAACCTTTCCTGGAGTGTGGAATATTTCGTGGTCGGATTCATTTGTAAGTAGATTATCGTTTTTTTCTTTTCTAAATATAAAATGGAAGAATACAATTAGCAGGGAAAAGGAATCCTGATATTGAATGTTTTGCCGATTCCTTCAATACTTATTGGCAAAGGATATCCAAGACTTTTCCGAGATACCTCTGGCATTCAACCAGGACAGATGAAAAAATACATTAGACACATAACCAAAAAGGAAACGAAATTGGCAACCAATGCAGAAATGGATTCTTTTCATTATTTATTTGTGAGAGATGCAACTATATGTTCAAGTGTTAAAGCATCGGTAGCATCTGTGTTGTAAACAAAATGACTGACTTCCGAGTCTCTTCGTTCGTCCGTTTTACATTGCCCTGCTTTACGTCAGACACGACCTCTTGATATGAAAATATATCGTTAGAGGCTGATAATATATGATTATATATGCTTAGAGGTACACTCAGGCACACTGATCCTATCCTATTTCTATTCATCTGTTTGTTGTTTTTAGGTTTTATAGTTTATACTGTAAATGAAATATTTATTTTAATCTTAGTTTGATTGTTCATTACTTCCTTTGTACTGTATTTACTTATTTTTTACTTCCTTTCCTCAATGGACTATTTTTTTTTTCCATTTGGAGCCCTTAGGCTTATAGCATACTGCTTTTCCAACTATGGTTGAAGCTTAGCTAGCAATAATAATAATAATAATAATAGTAATAATAATAATAATAATAATAATAATAATAATAATAATAATAATAATAATAATAATAATAATAATAATAATAACTCTCTCAGCATAACAACCAACCATACCTCAGTGCTGGTTTTGATACATTAAGCGTCTTATATAATTTCACAATGTTTAATGGTAGTAGGTTGGCCAGGGCACCAGCTGCCCGTTGAGATACTACCACTGGAGAGGTATTGGATCCTTTGACTGGCCAGACAGTAATGCATTGGATCCCTCTCTCTGGTCACGGCTTATTTTTTTCTTTGCCTACACTTACACAGAATAGTTTGGCCTATTCTTTACATATTCTCGTCTTTCCTCATACACCTGACAACAATGAGATACTTATCACTTCTTCACCCAAGGGGTTAATTACTGTACTGCAATTTGTTCATTGTACTTTCCTCTTGGTAAGGGTAGAAGAGACTCTTTAGCTGTGGCAAGCAGCTCTTCTAGGAGAAGGACACTCCAAAATTAAACCACTGTTTTCTAGTCATGGGTAGTGCCATAGCCTCTGTACCATGGTCTTCCACTGTCTTGGGTTGGAGTTCTCTTGCTTGGGGTTACACTCAGGCACACTATTCTATCTTATTTTTTTTTATTTTTTTTCTTCCTCTTGTTTTTTTGAAATGGTGTGTTGGGCAGGCTTAATAGAAGGGCCATGGATACCTAGTGGTTTATCAAGAGGTTGTCTTTTCCTTTTTCTGATTATTTTTCTTCTCAAAACCATCCTTACTGTCCTCCCTTCAGTTGAAGTGGCTATCCTGGAGGGTATTTAGCCTTGCATGGTGTATCGGCTCCTCCATGTTGACCAGTTTTTCCGACTTTTTACTATAGTCTATGGGTATCATCAATCACTTTGTTTATAATTCTGTACGTATTGTTTTTGTTATAATTCTTGTTAATCTAGTTTTTAAGTATGATGTCTCTTTTTTATTTCTATTAATTCTTATGCTGTCTGGAGACATTGAGTGAAATCCGGGACCAGTACGTCCTAGATTTCACCAATGTCGTCTTCTGTATTGCAATATTCGTGGTCTTCATGCAAATATCCAAGACCTTACAGTTGCGCCCAGACAGTATGATATTCTTTTGTGCTCAGAAACTTTGGTTTCTAATATGAGGCACTCATCTGAACTCCTTATAACTGGTTTTAAGAAGCCAATAATGTTGAAACGTGATGCCATCCCTAGGGCCAGGGGAATAGCGGTGTATATTAGGACCGAGTACCCTGCTTCTCATAAGTCCTGCTATCAATGTGGATGTCATGAGATTCAGGAAATAAAAGTTTGTGGCACGCATAACAACTTTTATTTGTGTTCGATCTACCAGAATCCAGACATAGATGATTCTATCTTCGATTGTCTTCTTACCATTATGGCTAAGATACAAGAAGATGATAGAAAGGCTTCTTTTGTCTTTGTTGGTGATTTTAATGCTCACCATGGGGAGTGGTTAAGTTATATCTCTCCTACCGATCACCATGGCTTAAGAGCTTTAGACTTTGCCTATGAATCAGGCTGTGAGCAAATCATAAATGAAGCTACTCACAGGTCTGGTAATTGCTTGGACCTCGTATACACTGACTCCCCTGGCGTTATAACTAGTAAGGTTGGTTCTCCAGTCGGGACATCTGATCATGCCTTGATTTCATTATTAGTGAAGACTGAGCAGCCTGTCCCTGATATATCATATTCTTGTAAAATTTATATGAAATCCCAAGCAGACTGGAATGGGATTTTACATGATCTTTTGTGCTTGAATTGGTCACAATTATATAATAGTGTAGATCCTGTTGTCCCTTTCAATGAGAATCTAGTCAACATAATTGATAGGCGTATCCCTTCTCGTGTGTTAAGGTACCGAGTGAAGGACAAACCGTGGTTCAATGATGATTGTAGACGTGCTTATTTGGAGAAACAGGAGACCTATCGTCTTTGGAAGGGTAACAGATCAGATTTGACCTGGAACAACTATACTCAGCTTCGAGCTTTTGCTCAGAGAGTTTATGCCTCAACTGAAAAGGAGTACAATTTAACCATAAAAGAAACACTTTCTGGTACAACTCAGGAACATAAATGGTGGTCTACCCTTAAATCTGTACTCTTTGGTGTAGTTGCAACAGTTCCTCCTTTACTTAAACCAGATGGCTCAGTCACTCACTGTCCAAAGGAAAAGGCAACCCTTTTGGCTGATGTTTTTGACAGTAAACAGAGTAATGAAAAGCTTGAACTTCCTCATTCCTGTTTTCATTTTCGATCTCGTGAGATTAAAACTCTGTTGGTGGACCTTGATGCTTAAGGAGGTGTAGACCCAAATGGTATTTTTCCTTTGTTTTTTTATAAAGACAGCAGATTTCCTAGCTCCAAAGTTATTAGTTATTTTGCGCAAGTTAGCAAGAAGAGGAGCTTTTAGCACTAGTTGGAGAATTGGTAATGTTACTCCTCTATGTAAATGTGTTTGTGGTAGCTCAATTTCCACTGATTACCGCCCAATTTCCATAACTCCCATATCATCTAAAGTTTTTGAACATCTTCTGGCAAAACGTCTTGATAGGTTTGCTGAAGGTAATCATCTATTCCCTAGTTTACAATTTGGTTTCGTAAAGGCCTTGGAGCATGTGGTGCCCTTCTTACAATCTCCCATGCTGTAGAGAAATCCCTTGATTGTGGTCGGGAAGTTCGTATGATTGGCCTTGATTTTAGTGCTGCCTTTGACCGTGTTAATCATGAGGCCTTTGTTTTCAAACTGAAACAGTTGGGAGTGGGTGGGTCGTTTCTTAGCATTATTATTGATTTTTTAAGTAATAGATCTCAAAGAGTTGTTGTTGATGGGCACCCTAGTGATTATAGGAATGTGATATCCGGTGTTCCACAGGGTAGTGTTCTTGGCCCATTACTTTTCATACTATATACACATGACATGTGGTTTGGCCTAGAAAACAAGCTTGTTGCATATGCAGATGATGCTACTCTCTTTACATCAATTCCATCCCCTGAATGTAGATCTAGGGTTGGTGAGTCCCTTAATAGAGATTTAGCTAGAATTAGTGTATGGTGCAAATTATGGGGTATGAAGTTGAATCCTAACAAAACTCAAAGTATGATTGTAAGTAGGTCAAGGACGGTGGCTCCTCAACACCCGGATCTCAGTATTGATAATGTTTCTTTAAATATGTATAACTCTTTCAAAATTTTAGGTGTGATTCTCGACAGTAAATTTACTTTTGAGAAACATATTAGGTCTGTGTCTTCTTCAATTGCACAAAAAGTAGGCTTATTGAGAGAGTCTTTCAAGATTTTCGGTGATCAATCTATTCTGAAGAAGTGTTTTAATTCTTTTATTCTACCTTGTTTTGAGTATTGTTCTCCTATCTGGTCTTCAGCTGCTGATTCTCATCTTAATTTGTTGGACAGAAACTTACAGTCTATTAAATTTCTTAATCCTGATCTACATATTAATCTCTGGCACCGTCGTTCAATTAGTTCATTATGCATGTTGCACATAGACTTTTCATAACTATGACCATCCTTTACATTCAGATCTCCCTGGACAATTCTATCCTGTTCGTAATACTAGGCAGGCAGTTAATTCTAATAGCCAGGCCTTCTCCATCAAGAGGCTCAATACTACGCAGTACTCTAGAGGTTATATTACATCTGTTACCAAGTTGGGGAATGATCTTCCTAATCGGGTGGTTGAATCAGTAGAACTTCAAAAGTTCAAAGTTGGAGCAAATGCTTTTTTTGTTGATCAGGTGGACATGAGTCTTTTTATAGTTTATATATGACATTTGTTTTGGATGTTGTAAATAGTTTATATATGACATGACTGTTTTGACGTTGTTACTTATTTTAGAATGATTTATTGTTAATTTGTTGTCTTCATTTATTTATTTCCTTATTTCCTTTCCTCACTGGGCTATTTTTCCATGTTGGAGCCCCTTGGCTTATAGCATCTTGCTTTTCCAACTAGGGTTGTAGCTTGGATAGTAATAATAATAATAATAATAATAATAAGAGAAAACTTAACATTTTACCACAACACTTCCTAGGCTTAAATAGTATACGGTACAATACCCTCGATAGTGTTCAGAGAGTAACACTTATGTGTATACGATTATTGGGTTATTAGGATTCGTAATTGTAACTTTAGAATCCTTTTCAGCGGAACAGCCTTTCTTTATTTGCTTTATTCACACAAACATCTATCGATCGATAGTATAAGTATTCGCCAACAGACAGCAGATACTCTGACATTCCACTTATCCCAAACAATATCTAAAATGTTAGACAATCGCATAGGATTTATGTTCCCAAATATCACATTTTATTTCAGATGCGTTAACCTGAACTGCTTTAAATTTATATTTCTCTTTATGGGAAATCATGAAAACAGAATTAAATACATCTGACACCCACCCACACACACACACACACACACACACACATATATATATATATATATATATGTGTGTGTGTTTGTATATATTTATATATATATATATATATATATGTGTGTGTGTGTGTGTGTCTGGGTGTGTGTGTGTGTATGTGTGTAAAATCCTCATACATCATACTATCATTAGTGTTTTACATTTTGTAGATAAAAAAAGACTTTAAAAATAAAATCGTTCATTTAGCGAGATAAAGTATCAAGTAATTAAAAAATAAAATGGTTTTCTCAAACAGGTACTACGTTAATAGGCCGGAGTTTTAAGATAAAAAAATCTATATATATTGAATTCCTAATCAATAACAATCCGCAGATATTCAAATACCATTGGATTTTTTTTTCTACTTCTTTCCAAGCCTTTTCTCCTCTCATTAAATTTTGAGAATTTCCCATTTTTTTATGAAAGTAGAAAAAAAGTTCTTTCCATTTTCGAGAAAACGTTTATGATGATACATAAAGATAAAGATTTTTGTGCCCTATTTGGAAATAGGAAACTTTCATGAGCTGTTTTCCTTAGAGGATTCCAATTGATTTAGGAACAGAAAAATTTTTCTATAAAAACCTTTTAGTTTTCTCAAAACTTCAAATAACTTTGCATAGAATGAATTACGTTGTTGAAAATCTTTAATTCGTTACTATGGCAACAACAACACCAATGATAACAACAACAACAACAACAACAACAACAACAACAACAACAACAACAACAACAATAATTAATAATAATAATAATAATAATAATAATAATAATAATAATAATAATAATAATAATAATGATAATAATAGTAATAATCTAGATCGTTTAAATTGATATATGAGGATCCAATAGATTCAGTTAAAAGTTTTAAGTTTATAACTAATTATCAGAGCAATTCTTGAGGAAATATATCCAAACACCTGGTAGCATTAAAAAAGGATTTGATTAGCAAAGTAATTTTATCAGATTAAAGGTCACTCATGAATAGCAGAGGCCAGGGACAGTGACATTGCCCTAGCAAAAAGGACAATGTCCTAAAGACTAACCATATTTACATATGATTAGCGCCTAAGTCCTATCCCCTCTCAATCCAAGCTAGGACCATGAAGGGCCAGGCAATGGCTGCTGATGACTCAGCAGGTAGATCCATAGGCTCTCCTAACCAGCACCCCCAATCCTTAGCTCACAAGGATGGTGAGGTTGCAGACACTACAAGAAACTATCGAGCTTGAGCGGGACTCGAACCCCACTCCGGCGATCACCAGGCAGGGACGCTTCCAATAGAATCTATTGCACAAAAATTCCCTTTGGATTTTGTAAGCCAAAAATATTTCACATTTGATACAAGTTTCATTTTCGTTTGAGTAAAATTTCTTACTTTTAATTGTTCGATTACGTTTTTTTTGCTAAAATCACTTTTGGTTAATTCTTAGATTAAAGATGAATTTATATTTAGATGAATTTTTACCATTCCTCCTTCAACTGCTCATTTATAAATTTGTAATGTAAGTTAAAGCTGCTGTAGTTTTTGTAGAGAATTATCTTCATATATTCGATATAATTTCACTTTAAGATATAAAATAATTTTGTCAAACACTACAATATAGAACAGCTGTTAGAAAGCTCTTACTTAACCCTTGACCTGTCAAATTCACGAATCTTAAGGCAATGTTATCTTTTACCAGAAATGTGATATGTATTGACTTCGCAAATAGATGAAACTCCTTCTCTCTCTCTCTCTCTCTCTCTCTCTCTCTCTCTCTCTCTCTCTCTCTCTCAAAATGAAGAAAACCGAAGAGCTGTATAAAATATTGTCTGGGTCTCAGATAAAATCAGCCTACACAAGAAATCTTTATTTGACGAAAACATGAATTATTATTAACGCAAAATAATAATGAAATTTATCATTCTTTGATCAAATGTACAATGTAGCAACTGTCCTCTGAAATATTAATCTAAAAGCAACTATTCTTTAAAAGGTTAGACTTTGATCAAATGCGTCACTACAAGTATAAAATCAAATGAATAAAACGACTAGAAAAATCAAATGAGAAACTATAGCAAAACCCCTTGAAAAACTTATCCTTAGATGAAATAGTATAGAGTAGCAACAGCTGTTTAACAAAGTAAACCATCAATTAAAAGTATATTGTAGAAAGTACATTTCAAAAGGTTACCATTTTATCAAACTAATAATATAGCAATTAATAATATAAAGATGTCTGCCATATCATTAGCAATTCTAGAATTTCAGGAGATACTTAAGGATATTTTGCATAATCAGACAACTTATTTACACTTTTACCTGTTACTTATAATATTCTAATTAATACTCAATACTCTCTTGACTAATAATCACTATTCTCTTAGCTAGGCAGAAACCTGAGGTCTATATGGGCCCTCTAATCCCCTTGAATATCTTACTATCTTACCTTACAGCACTCGGTGATGCAAATCTGTGTGTGTACTACTACTACTACTACTACTACTACTACTACTACTACTACTACTACTACTACTACTACTACGAATAATAATAATAATAATAATAATAATAATAATAATAATAATAATAATAATAATAATAATAATTTAATGTTCCTGTTTTAACATAACCTTTAACCATACAAAATGCATACACGGCAACTTTGAATTTAACGAGAATATAAGTGAAAATGGCAAAATAGTGAAAATGGCAAAATATACTCTCTCTCTCTCTCTCTCTCTCTCTCTCTCTCTCTCTCCCTCTCTCTCTGAGATTTCCTTTGTAACCGAGACACTAAAAAATTGAGACCTTTTCCTTCCTCCAAGTGTATCGCCCGAAGACTTTCCTTTGAAAAGACTGATGTCAGTCTTTTTGAGGAGCTGCTTTACGCTAATACTGCTTACAAGCACTCCAGTAGTCTTTCCAAAGGAAGCCTTCAAGCAAAGACTCTTTCGGTGTTTGAGAATATCTTGTTTTTTGTCTTTC
>NC_090756.1:48241694-48272414 GCF_036898095.1 Palaemon carinicauda
TAAACATCGGGGCACAAAATAAATACAAACACAAACGATAATGACACTATAAAGGCCGTATCCCGGAAAGTACTGGCAACATATGCGAGAAATTACGTTTCTTAGTTTAGTCATGCAAGAAACTATGTTCCTGGGGAAATGGTATAATGATGCTTTGCAGTTGATTGTTTTATAAAAAAAAATACCCTAAGTTTTAATACCTATTTAGATAAAAACATATCAATTAAGTCGGTAGATAGAAAAAGAAGAATGATGTATGAAGGAAAATCTGTTGTTAGGCCGAATGATGAACCGACTGCAAGATGAAATTATAAAGTTTCAGGGCAATTTTCTGGTTAAACTGTTCCTGCTTAAGGAAAATCAAATCAGGCTGCATATACCAACAGTAAATTGAATCACAGTAGCATAATATAGAAGGAACCATTGGTGAGATAAACGCGCGCCAACACAACTGGCCGTTACAACATAAATTTAAAAGGACGTTTGCCCGGATTTATCTTTCTGTTTTCCCGCCTTTACCTATTCACAAGGAGGAGAGGAAATGGTAAGTAGGGAAGGGAAATAAACAGTTATTTAGTGTCAACAAATGTAATTATTCTTGTGAAATAAATGAAAAACGCTAAGAATTGGTAAAGAGAATTCATGTTTACACAGATTTAGGTCAGGATAGTGGTTAGTAGAAACGGTGCTATTCAAAACAAAGCTTTTGAATAATTATTAATTGCCTAGGATAATTTTCTGAAATATTTCCTTTTGAATTCATTAGTATTGAAGTGTATCTCTCTCTCTCTCTCTCTCTCTCTCTCTCTCTCTGTGTGTGTGTGTGTGTGTGTGTGTGTTAACATGCAGCCACTTACCCATAGAGTGGGTGTCTGCAGAGAAGAGCTAATGAAGTCAATATCTCATTGGTTCCATCTCGATGAATTATACTTTATGTATACTGCGATATAATACGGCTCTCTCTCTCTCTCTCTCTCTCTCTCTCTCTCTCTCTCTCTCTCCCTCCACAGGATGCCCTCGAAAAAGGAAAAAAAAAAAACAATTACGAACTACAAATAAAAATAGACATTGATTCAAGTTGCTCTGAGAGAGAGAGAGAGAGAGAGAGAGAGAGAGAGAGAGAGAGTATGTGTGTGTGTGTGTGTGCGACTGCGTGTGTGTTCTTGGGAGGGATCGGTTTGTGTCCTAATGTTAATTGTTTCTTTCTTCATTTTAATTCAGTTTTGGGATAAGTCTTCTGAATATATATATATATATATATATATATATACTGTATATATATATATATATATATATATCTATCTATCTATCTATCTATCTATCTATCTATCTATCTATATATATATATATATATATGTATGTATGTATATATATAGTTGATATTTGGGTTCTTCTCGGAAATCGCAATTTAAGTAGAAGTAAAATAGTCAATGCTGCTATCGTCTTGTTTATTTTGCATACATTATGTTTTCTTCAGCCGATCTGCAATTATTATTATGTAAAATTAATAGAATTAATAAAAATCATAAGTACATAGTTAGGAAGATATACTTCCAAGAACTGCCCAACTATCTCTAAAATCAAACCAATCAAGGAACATAAAACAATATAAAACACATATTACACTATATAACTACTGTATAGAAAAGACTTGATAACTAATATACCTAGTCACCGCAGGAGACAATGACCACATATACAGAGCAGCAACCCACAGACCAGACAGATCAATGGGTCACCGGCAACTGAACTGGTAAGCCATCCTTCAAGCTGGGTTTTGTCTTAAAAATGTATAAAGACTCCAAGATTCTCAGTTGGCTGACACTACTATGTCAGTCAATAATTTTGAAATTTCCCTTGGAAATGGCATGACCAGATTTAAATGCGTGGTCATAAATAGCTGATATTGGTTTCTTATTTAATGGTATATTGCTTCGTACCGATCTCCTCATGTGCTCCGAAATCCATCACTACAGCTGTCTTGATGTGCTTCCTGTGTAGCACTCATTCCAGAGTGCACATTGAAAAGTGTATATGACACCGGAACACAAGGGAGTAGGTAGACTCTCCTTATATTTAAAAAGTGAGCCAACTGAGAGCTTGTTGGTAAAAATTAGTTTTAGATTTATATGGGGATAACACTTCCCACAACACTCATAACCTCTGTTTTTAGTCTCTCCGAAACATAACCATAGTACGGAAAGGAGACATATAACTTTTTCTTACTGACCGTTTGAATAGCTAGATTTTGACTATATTTTACCTAAAAACTTCTTGACTTAATTGTAATAGAGGTTCAGAGGGAACCCATTATTAATGAAAAATTATTTTAGATAATGTTCTTCTTAGTGAAATCCAAGATAAGTTGAACATACATTATAACATCTATATAACAGTGTTTTTTATTGATTTAATTTTGTAGATTTATGGTTCCGAACTTAAAACTTGAGTGTTTTGCCCTGTAAAAGTGTTTTTTTGAAATACTGAGGTTTTAAAGGTATTATGTTTCCGAGAGACCAAGACACGGAGAAAAGGGAAAGCATCATCCTGTTCACTTTCTTTCGTAAATTTTATATTAAGAGTCTTTGTATTTAATTATCTAAAAACTGTCTTATGTGATCTAAATTTTTTAAAAGTAAAAATGTATTGTCTACATATCGACGGTACAAAAAAGGCTTAACCTTGGATAGGTACGCTCCTCGGACACCCCTTTAAGGGTATACTCGGACGCGAACGACCCCGACGCCAAAAAAAATTCTTGAAAAATCAGTTTTTGCAGTAACCTCCTTTTTTCTTTTGCCAAAAAACTTCAAAGAATGCTTAAAACAACTGTAAAGATAAATACTACTCATCTGCAGAAAAACTATTTATTATAAATATTTTAAAAAATTAGGTAGAAAAAAAAAATGACATTACATAAAAATTCATAAAAAAAAAGTTTATGCATATATACACAAATCCTTTTAGGAATTGATTCTTCAATGTTTGGGACACATCTTGATGTATTTTGGATGAAGTCAGACCCATGGAGGTGAAGATCTGAAATGAGAAAAAAAGGGTAACTTTTTTTGGCCAAAAAAATTTGTCCAAATTTCATGAATTTTTTTGGGTACCCAAATGAAATAGGAAGTGGCTAATTTTTTAGGGAATAAACATATGTTATCCTAAAATAGAAATATGTAAAAAAATCTTCATTATTTTGTAAATTACATTTATATCAGGGGCCATATCTAAAGGTAATTTTTTGAGTACTTAGAAATTTCGTAAAAAAATACATATATTTAATATATAATATGATATTTATGCAGGTAAAAATATACCAAAATATCACAAATTCTATAGGGAACAAGAATATATATAGATAGGGCAACTTACGCTTCGGATATGTCCACAAAATGGCCGCCAACCACACTGACTCAGAATCCCTAATCTGCCACTTGAAATGTAGGAGGGGTATGTCAATTTCAAGATGTTATTTACTAATCTAATTATTCTTGGATATGCATAAAAATTGTATGGTGGGTTGCTGGATAATTGTCAATTATTTTACGACTATAAAATTAAAATTCTGACTCAAAAAAATTTTTTTGAAGGGAAATAAAATCGAAAAAAAAAATGTAAAACAATATAATATTTTAGATAAAAAATTTGATGATATTCAATCAAAAAAGAAGTAAACAAAATTTTCCGACAAATAAACATCTAGAGAAATCATTACTCTGTGATAGTTCCTTAGTACGTAGTAATTTTGAAAGAAATGGGAAAAAACGAAAAAGTGGCAATCGCAGGAAAATCGAACACATACCTATATATACGCCATATCTGGCTAAAAATAAAGATAGGCATGGGTAGCCAGATCATCTAGAAACACTTCCCAACACTATAAAAATACAAGTTTTGCGACACTACTTCCCAATTCCTTACGGTAACATGACTAAGCAAAAAAATGCAAAACAAATAAAAAGGGGCACTCGCGGAAAAATGGCCAACATTCTAATATACGGCATTTCAGAAAAAAAAAATTTTAGCTACATACTAGGCAAACCATCAAGGCACATTTTCCGACAAATTAACATCTAAATGAATCATTACTCTGTGATAGTTCCTTATTACGTAGTAATTTTGAAAGGAATGGGAAAAAACGAAAAAAATAGCAATCACAGGAAAATCGAACACATACCTATATATACGCCATATCTGGCTAAAAAAAAGATAGGCATGGGTAGCCAGATCATCTAGAAACACTTTCCAACACTATAAAATTATAAGTTTTGCGACACTACTTGCCAATTCCTTACGGTAACATGACTAAGCAAAAAAATGCAAAACAAATAAAAAGGGGCACTCGCGGAAAAATGGCCCTTCTAATATACGGCATTTAAGAAAAAAAAAAATTTTAGCCACGTGCTAGGCAAACCATCAAGGCACATTTTCCGACAAATAAACATATAAATGAATCATTACTCTGTGATAGTTCCTTTGTACGTAGTAATTTTGAAAGAAATGGGAAAAAATGAACAAAATGGCAATCACAGGAAAATCGAACACATACCTATATATACGCCATATCTGGCTAAAAAAAAAAGATAGGCATGTTTAGCCAGATCATCTAGAAACACTTTCCAACACTATAAAAATATAAGTTTTGCGACACTTCTTGCCAATTCCTTACGGTAACATGAATAAGTGAAAAAATGAAAAACAAATAAAAAGGGGCACTCGCGGAAAAATGGTCAACATTTTATTATACGCATTTCAGAAGAAAAAAATTTCAACCACGTGCTAGGCAAACCATCAAGGCCCATTTTCCGACAAATAAACATCTAAATGAATCATTACTCTGTGTTAGTTCCTTAGTACGTAGTAATTTTGAAAGAAATGGGAAAAAACGAAAAAATGGCAATCACAGGAAAATCGAACACATACCTATATATGCGCTATATCTGGCTAAAAAAAAAATAGGCATGGGTAGCCAGATCATCTAGAAACACTTTCCAACACTATAAAAATATAAGTTTTGCGACACTACTTGCCAATTCCTTACGGTAACCTGACTAAGGAAAAAAATGCAAAACAAATAAAAAGGGCACTCGCGGAAAAATGCCCAACATTCTAATATACGGCCTCTCAGATAAAAAAAAAGACATGCACGTGTTAGCCCAACCATCAAGGCACACTTTCTAACCCATAAACATGAAAAAAAAATCAATAATATACGGCCATTCCTTACTACGTAGTAAATTTTTACAAATATTGAAAAAAAAAAACAGAAATTGGCAACGCAGTTAAATACCCAATATACCAATAACTACGTCGTATTTAACAAAAACAAAGTCACGCATGGGTAGCCAGATCATCTAGACACACTTTCCAACACTAAAAAAGCAAAAGTTTTACGACACTATTTGGCAATATCTTACGGAAAAATGACTTGGCAAAAAAATGAAAAAAAAATGAAAAAGGGGCACTCGCGGTAAAATGCCCAACATTCTAATATACGGCATCTCAAATAAAAAAAAAAGACATGCACGTGTTAGCCCAACCACCAAGGCACACTTTCTAACACATAAACATGAAAAAAAAAATCAATAATATACGGCCATTCCTTACTACGTAGTAAATTTTTACAAATATTGAAAAAAAAACAGAAATTGGCAACGCAGTTAAATACCCAATATACCAATAACTACGTCGTATCTGACAAAAACAAAGTCACGCATGGGTAGCCAGATCATCTAGACACACTTTCCAACACTAAAAAAGCAAAAGTTTTACGACACTATTTGGCAATATCTTACGAAAAATGACTTGGCAAAAAAATGAAAAAAAAATGAAAAAGGGGCACTCGCGGTAAAATGCCCAACATTCTAATATACGGCATCTCAAATAAAAAAAAAGACATGCACGTGTTAGCCCAACCACCAAGGCACACTTTCTAACACAAAAACATGAAAAAAAAATCAATAATATACGGCAATTCCTTACTACGTAGTAAATTTTTACAAATATTGAAAAAAAAACAGAAATTGGCAACCGCAGTTAAATACCCAATATACCAATAACTACGTCGTATCTGACAAAAACAAAGTCACGCATGGGTAGCCAGATCATCTAGACACACTTTCCAATACTAAAAAAGCAAAAGTTTTACGACACTATTTGGCAATATCTTATGGAAAAATGACTTGGCAAAAAAAGGATAAAAAATGAAAAAGGGGCACTCGCGGTAAAATGGTCCTCGTGGTGATGAACGACATTTTAACTAAAAAAAAAAAAATCATGCACTTGGTAGCCAAACAATCCACCAAGACTTTCCACAACTGATAACCTATACAAGTTGCACCATTCTACGACAATTTCATAATACGTAATAACTTTGATAATTATGCAAACTACCTTAGAAGGGTAAACTCGGTCGCGCTCGACCCCGACGCGTCTCAGAAATCGGGGAAGGAGTACAGCTACAGCAATGCACACCTGGACACTACTAGAGCGTGTAGGGGAGACACCTACTGCAGGTCGATCACCCACAAATTCAGTCACGGCGGTGAGTCACGTGAGAAAAACCTCTTTTTTTTTGACGCTCGGGGTTGCGGACGACCCACCGTACCGTTCCAGGGTTAAATTTCACGGGACAATCACTCAGCCATTTCCATCCATTGCTACTCTATCTACCTGCTCATATAACTTGTCATTAAACATGAATGTGGATGTAGTGGTAGCTAGTTCTAATAGTCTTTTAAATTGTTTCTTATTGAAACCTTCGGAAATGTCCTCTCGTTCAGGGAAAAGTTGTTCCAGAATTGTCTCCAATATTTTTCCCAAATAAATGTTTGTCAACATACTTTCTATGTCGAAGCTACACAAAACATAATTATTTGCATCTTCGACAGAATTTATCAACTCCACAAATTTATAAGTATTTTTCAGAGTATATCCATTTACTGTGAGAGGGGCGAGGTTTATTATACCATTCTAATGCCGTGTTATTCATACAAGAAAGGGAAACTCACTAAACTGTATCACATTACTCACAACTCTGGAAAGCCATTTCTCTTCTTCTTCTTCTTCTTCTTCTTCTTCTTATTCTTCTTCTTCTTCTTCTTCTTCTCCACTAATTAAAGCCATAATTATCCCAGAGCAACTTCTCCTTTCGTCCCTAATGAAATCTCCTCCGTCAGCAGTGAGAAGTCATGGCCACCTTCTGAAGAACTTCAGCCTGGGCATTCCTTCCCCTTCGAATGGCTCCCAAGAAGGAGGGCGTCTCTCGAGACCTGTTACGGATATCCTTCGTAGGTTCATAGCGGAAACAGAGGATTTATTACCTTCCCGGATGTGCAAAGGGGGCGGGAACGTGGGTAGGTTGGCGTGAGGGACCATGGACGGGGGACGGGGTGTAATTGGTGAAAAAGGCTAGTAATGGTTAGGGTGGGGGAGGGGTGAGAGGAAGGGTCCACAAACAACGTGGAGTGGGATAGGGTGAGAGGGGCCAAGTTGAATAATTAAACAAACACAGGGTTGAAGGGATTTCCCCTTCAAGTCTTCTTGCAGGTTTTAATGTCAATACAGAAAAGCAGTTTTCTGAGGTTTTATCACTACTTCAGTTACATACACGCACGGACACTTTTTTATTTAAAATTCTACATACATTTCATAATCATCATCATCATCTCCTCCCACGCCTATTGAAACTAAGGGCCTCAGTTAGATTTTGTCAGTTGTCTCTATCTTGAGCTTTTAAATCAATTCTTCTCCATTCATCAACACGTTTCATAGTCCTTAGCCATGTGAGCTTGGGTTTTTTAACTCTTCTATTGCCTTACGGAGCCCAGCTGAATGTCTGGAGAATTAATCTCTCTAAGGGAGTACGAAGAGCATGCAAAACCCATCTCCATATTCGTCTCACCATGATCTCATCAATATATGGACCTCGAGTAATCTCTCTTATAGTTTCATTTCTAATCATTTCCTGCCATTTAACTCCAAATATTCTTCTGAGGGCTTTGTTCTCAGCTTTACTAAATCTGTTGGATATGGTTTTATTGTCTTACCACGACTTATGTCCTAACAGTAACACCGATCTTACTAAACTGCTATGAAGCCAGATTTGTATATGTAATTTCAGGTGATTTGATTTCCAAATTTTACTTCAATTAGTCATTTCCTGATTCTTTTTTCTTTTTTTTCATTAAACTAATTCTAAAGACCCTGTTTTGGAGATCATAATTCCTAAATATCCAAATGATTCTACCTCATTAATTCCTTCTCCTTCCAATGATATTTCATCTTCCATTTCATATTCCATTCTCATAATCTCTGTCTTTCTTCTATTTATCTTCAGCCTAACCTCATGTGATATTTCATGCATTCTGGTAGGCAATCTTTGCAAGTCATGTGCCGTTTTGCTAATAAGCGCAGAGTCATCAGCATAACCTAGGTCTGCTAATTTCCTCTTACCAATGATGTCCAATCCTTCTCCGTCATCCCCAACTGTTCTATTCATTACAAAATCCATGACAAAGATAAACAACATAGGTGACAACCAATTCCTTTGAAGTACTCCACTGTTCACTAAAAAATCATTTGATAAGACTCGATTAACATTAACTTTGCTCTTGCTATGCTTATGAACAGACTTAATCAAATTTACATATTTAAGAGGAATTCGATAATAACGCAAGACTCTCCACAAAACTGGCTGGTGCACTCTATCAACGGCTTCTTCATAGTCCACAAAAATGCCATCAAAAGTGGAATCCTATATTCTACACATTGCTGTACCACATGTCTTAAAATTAAAATTTGGTCAGTAAAACGTCTACCTTTTTGAAATCCTACTTTTTCATCTCTCTGCTTTTCATCAATCTTTCTCTCTAGTCTATTTAGAATGAGTAATCTATATATTTTTATGACAACTGACGTAATTGTGGTGCCTCTGTGATTATTGCAATTAGTCATATCTCCTTTTTTGCCATTTTCACCTGCACTCCTAGCTCCCATTCATCAGGTTTCGTCTCTTCATGCTACATTCTCCAAATTTATCTTGTAAGTATTGTGGGAGTCACTTCATTCTCGGCCAAAATCGTCTCCAGTTATTCAATCGTATCCATTTTTTCTTTTTTTTATATCCTGAGTTTTTTAATGGTAACTTCGATTTCAAACACACTGAATCCTTTCATGGGCACATCAAGGTCCTCCTCAGCTTCAGGTATATCAATCAAATTATTCCCTTCATTTGTCCTATTCATAATCTTACTTAAGTGTTCCATCCAACATCCACATTCTTTATCTGTTGCTATAACAGATCCATCTCTCCTTTTGATGGGTATAAGCTTCTTTTTTTTGGCCCAGTAGAGATTTCATCATTAATTCTATGAGCAACTCTTACACCACAGCCAATCTCTGAAATCTTAGCTTTGTCAGCCTCATCTACTTCACTGTCTAGAATAGATATTCCCTACAGTCATTCCTGGCTTTTCTTTTGACCTCACTATCAATACTGGAATACTTAGCACGTCTGTACCTTGTAATTTCCATTACTTCTTCGGAAAATTTCAACAACCTATTCCTGTCTTTGACTCCTTTTTACGGTATCCCAAGTATCATTTAATTTCCATGGTTTTCTCCTTGTAACTGAGTGTCCCAAAACTTCACTACCAACCGACTGATATATGTTCTTAATATCACACTATTCTCCTCTTCGTCTCTTAAAGTCTCTAAGACTGCAAATTACTTCCTACATTCAATTGCAAAGGTTTCTCTGTTCTCTTCCTCTAAAAACTTAGTTGTATCAAACCAGGATTTTCTATCTATATTTTGTTGGGTGCTTTCAGTTTGAATTTCAGTGTGGCAATGAGGAGCTGGCAATCACTACCATTATCTGCATCTCTATAGCTACTTACATTTCTCAGAGTTTTCTTTCTCTCTTTATTAATGGCTATGTGATCTATTTGATTTTTGTAATTGCCGCATGGTGAAGTCAATGTATACTTGTGGATGTCCTCAATACCTAGATGATCTGTTGAACAAAAACTTATATAATATGCTCAATTTTTCTCTTGGAACTTCACGAAGACCCCCAACACCCACCAAATTCTGTATAACTCGATTATTCCTTCAAACTTTAGCATTGAAGTCACCAATCTCATCTATTATACTCTGCACTCCTTCATAAGGTATGTATATATATATATATATATATATATATGTATATATATATATATATATATATATACTGTATGTATGTGTGGAAGAGTGATCAGGCAGTCTGGCGAGACTTGTTTATTCCTTAAGGAATTCGCAAATATTACATTTAATGTTATTCTGCAACTTGGGCCCTACATACATACATACATACATACACACATAGGCTAAATATATACATACATATATAAACAAACAAATATGGTAGTTTTTTCCCAAACATTTGTGGCTCAACATCCGAGGCTACACATCCACATCCACACATGAATAAATATTTTCATATACCTGTAACATACAAGAATGGTCAAAAACTATGTCAGTAAATATTCATCCATATAAAAATAACTGTACAATTAAAGATCATCTGTTTTAGCTTTATGCCGATGACCTAATACGTCCCTATTCTTTGTGCCAATGACCTAATATGTCACTACGCTTTGTGCCGATGACCTAATACGTCCCTATTCTTTGTGCCAATGACCTAATACATCGCTATTCTTTGTGCCAATGACCAAATATGTCACTAAGATTTGTGCCAATGACGTAATATGTAAATACGCTTTGTGTCAATGACCTAAATTTTTGATTGACAAGGATGTGTTGTTGAAATTTAAATGAAAATTTCTAGAAGTATAATCTCCTATATAATAAAGAGTAAGTGGCTCTATATATATATACAGTATATATATATATATATATATATATATATTCCTTTCACACTAAAAGTCAACCACTCGGAAAGCAACAATCCCACACAAATTATCTAAACTATCATATTGTAGTTCGAAAAGGGGGAGTGGGTTATAAATGGGCGAATCTGCTTGGTTGTGCGCGTGTGTGCATCTCTATCGAAATATTTAGCCGCCCTTCTTGACGGGTCACATACACTCATAATGTATATATGAGGAATTGCACCCTGTCACACCATTACTGAGTGGAAAGTCCCTCTGGTAACTCGTCGCACAGTAACGGTGTTACATGATGCACTGGCATGGTTTGCCAGGACTGCCTGTGTCTGGACACAACATTTCTTTCCCAAACCATATATCCATAATTTTTCAAAAGACAGAATCATGAATAGGGCAGTGACCAGTGTGTTTCATTTTCTTCTCGAGCCACCCCCTGTCAGGGAAAATATTTAGACTTGGTGTATTCATATATGTGTCCTTTTTGAGTCACCTTTGCTAGACTGATTTGCAGTGAGCGATCAGAAAAAAATCTCCCACCATCACCAATCCATATTGCTATCGTTTAAAGGTTTAAAGGCAACTAATAAATGGCAGAGGCAAGTGACAATGACAATGCCCTAGAGACCGACCATATATACAAATAATCAGTGGTCAAACTCCATCTCCACCCAAGTTAGGACCAGGGAGGGTCAGGCAATGGCTTGTGATGACTTAGCATGTATACCGATAGGCTCTCCTAAACCCACCCCCCTCCTTAGCCCACAAGGGATGTTGAGCTTACAAACACTACAAAAAAGTCTCGAGACTTAGCGGGACTCGAACCCCAGTCAGGCAGATCTCAAGGCAAGGACGTTTCCAAGAGGCCAACGGTCAAACCCAAGATATGAATAGGGACTAGAAATGGCTGCAATTGTTGTTGTTGTTGTTGTGTCCAAGTGTATATAAAAGAGAGACACGAAAAGTTCCATATCAAAATAAAAATCTCTCGATGGAAAAAGTGATTTCTTGACTCCGATCTTTTGATATTGAGAGAATGAGGTTACCTGATTTCCCCACCTGTTCCAGTAGAAGAAACTCGTCTGATTGAAACAATCAAAAGGGTTTTTCATTCAGCTGAAGTTGGTTGATTGGTTGTTCAATAGATCACATAACAATTTTTACTCAGGAGAAGAGACAAACATGTTGACACTGATTCTATAGGCAATTACGAAAGGAAAAAAAATGAATGTTGTTTACATTGAAAGAGTTCTTTTCTTTGCATTCAAAATGTTTTGCGGAGAAATAAAGAACATTGTTTTCGAAGTGTAAAAAAAGAAAAAAATATAGGATATTGGAAAAAAAACTGTTTCAGAGATATATCTTTAATTCACAAATTGCTATTTACAATGCACAAATCGCTATATATATATATATATATATATATATATATATATACGTAGATTAGGTCTACACAAAGCTGTAGTTGAACGTACTAAAGAAATAGAAGAATGACATGAATACTCCCATTGGAATATCAATGGCAAACTTCTGGAGTGGGAGTCCTCAAGCAATTCCAGGAAATATTGAAGAAGAGGGGGAAGGAAAACTGCTGGGAAAAAGGAACAATAGAAAATAGCAGTTTTAATAATTGAATTCCAATGTAAGCTGCCATAAAAATCTCTGCTGTTGTAGTAGCCTATTGGAAAGATCCCTGCTTGGTGATCGCCAGGCTCGGGTTCAATTCCTGCTAAAACTAATTAGTTCCCTTGATGTCTGCAACCTCAGCATCCTTGTGAGCCAAGGATAGGTGGTGGGGGGGGGGGGTTGGAGGAGCTTATAGGTCCACCTGCTAAGCCTTTAGCAGCAAATGCCTGCCCCTCCCTGGTCCTTGCTTGGGTAGAGAGGTGGCTTGGGTGCTGATCATATGTATATATGGTCAGTCTTTTCTCATTAGCAGCTTCTACTTAGGATATTTCTGTGTACGATATACCAGAGATATTTCACCTTAGAGGTATCAATGGAGTTCTATCCTCCAGAAGGAATATCCCGAGAGATTTCGTGCATAAATCAGGGATGTGGTCATAACAAGACATGGTTATCCTTCCCCGAATAGAGTTAACCTTGTCTCGAAGGATAAGGTAACGGTAGGATTCACTGGCAAGAGATCCGTTACAACTCCTGATCTTAATGTGGTACAACTAACACGTATCATATTGAACCATTCCCCTTCGCAGTCGCCATCTCTGACGATCGCTTAAAGAGTTTCTGACTTTTTTTCTTGGCTTTTTGAATGATTTTCGATCATGGATGCTTCAGTTTCTTTCTCATCAACTAAACTGAGTATCCCCTTTTTGTCTGTTGGAGAATTCCACGTCTCCACCCAGCGCCTTATCTGATTTACATGCTTTTATTGTTCCGAGGCCAGCATCCGGTCAGCACCATTGCATCATGTTACCAGATAGCTCAGAAACACTTAGATATTTAGTCACATTACTGTAGGAATATGTTTTACATTATCATTTTTAGGTGTGGTATCTTTATGTTTATCCCCCCATCCTTCCTTGTTGTTTCTTGTGTGTATTCTATCAGCATTGACTTAAGCTAGCCTAGCCTAGCCGGCAGCTCTGCCTGGTAAATTTTCACTCGTGCACCATCCCCTTCTATCACCTAACCTTACTGGTTGAGTGAGGCTATCTATATTCTCATGCTGTCGATTCGTTATTGCCAGGAGCTGCGTTCTTGAAGGGTCCCACTGAGAGTTTGATAGTGTTTTCAGGTACCCTAGGGTGACTGTTTTCACTTTCCACATAGCCTATATGTTTGGCAAGGCAGCACAGGTCTTGGGATCCTGATCCCTTTATCTACTTATGTTTACCCATTGGAACTCGTAACCCCCTGTTCTGATGCTGACTAGTAGACCCCCTTGTGTCACCTTAACCCTTTTTAGGCTACTCTCTTAGTTTTCGGTAGGCTATACCTGGTTGTGAGGACTTATCCTCTTTGCCCTCTCACGGCAGACCCCTTGGAACACTATTGCTGTTCTAATGTTGCTGTTGGGCCCTCCTGTTATGCCACCTCACCATTGTCTGAGTCTCCCATCACCACCTGCTTCTTCCCTTATCCTTGTGTCTGTTAGTGTTCCGACTTGTAGGCTATCTTTCCTGGCCCAAATTAGGTGAGATTTTCTCCTCCCCTGGTCAAAATCTCTCTGCTGTTTTAGAGACCCCTTAGGTGTTTTTTCTGCCCCTTCCCGTTCTTAGTTAGGCCATAGCCTGACTTTACTAGGAACTATGTTCCTCTTGCCAAGTCATCTTACCCTAGCTTTTGAGCTTTCCCTCACCTGCTGAGTAGGCTAGGCTTGCTGGACAGTTCTTCCTTTGGCCTAACACTATCTAGCGTAGAATTGATACTCCTTGTGATCCTCCTTTAGCACCTTGGAAGTGCCTGCTGTCTACAGCCTCACTCCCTGTGCTATATCCGTCTTACTCTGGAATCTTAACTCCCTTGCCTGGTTAGCCTATCTAGTCAGAAGTGTCGCCTTCGGTCACTGCTTCCTGTCTCGTCAGCTTGAGTTCTTCTAGCACTGGCTGTGTGTTGGCTGTGGGCCATTTCCTCTCCCTCGTCTGAGGAACATTGTCCTTGGGATTTGTTCGATTGAATCCTGCCTGGTTGTCAGGACATCCTTTGAATCTCTAATTCTTATCGCCCTGGCCGTCTTGTACGGCTCTCATTGTCTTATGGGCTATCTCCCAACTTTTCATAAGTTAATGATAATGATTCGGTCTTGGCATGTTCATTTATTAGCAGAATAAAGTACACAGAAAGCACTTGCCATTATTCACCTTTCATTTGCCTTCATGGCATTCTTTGTTTCATCTTATTTATATTTTTGTCCATGTGCTATTTTGGATATATTTATATATGAATGAATGTATGTCTTTGATAATTTATAAAACTGTAGTACATAATTTAGTGAAATGATTTTTTTTTTGCTATATTTCTGTGCATATGTTTATATACATATATTTTGTATAATACAATTATTGTTGAAATACATATTTTCAGATACATCAATAGATTTACACCATCAATCAAATTATACATCAAACTGGTTGCTGACTTATCCACACAAGAATTTGTACAACCTTGAATATGGTGTGTATTTGATGTGCAGTTTGTATATGTTTAGATTTTCTGAAATGGTAAGTGCATAACAATAATTCTCAATATAGTTAATCTTGTGGGTACCATTCCTGCTCTGGAGGATAAATCATCTTAGATAAGAACTTCATGGTTGAAACGTGGTAAATGATCTATGCTTTTGGTAGATATTACAGTTTTGCTTTTACTAACTAGAATTCATATAATAGCTACAGATTGACCCTTAAGATTTTGCTATATTATTCTACATATATATTTACTTTGTCTTCTGTGATAAAGTGTTAGGCTAATAGTTGTGTTATGGCTATAAGGTTCATCTATCATCTGACCAGGAAAATTGTCAAAGAAGATTATGAAAATATTGAATTAAGTGAAAATCTCACTCAGATATTGGTAAGAAAATCTTATTTAGTAGTGTTTCTGTATATATTTATGCATAGAATACTTATGATTTTATCAGCCAAATGAAAGAGTGTTATAAGGCATCTGTTTCATTTCATATTATTTGCGTTTTCAGAATTTACAGAGGGTTATCCAAAAGATACTGGCAGTGAAGTGTACAGTAATGGCAGAGTAAGAAAGATTAGGGATAAATGTAGTTGTATTGCTTCAAGTGTCAGTCCTACTATAACTAATATGACTGTTATACCTACATTTGCTACTAATAAAGCTACTAGTACTACCCTTCCTTTTACTGCCGCTACTAACAACTACTACTTATGGTGATGTTGATTGTACCATTCTCAATGGAAATAATAAATTACAAAAACCTAAAATACAGAATAAGACCATACATTTAGGGTTACATGAAGAAGGAGAACCAACATTCACAATCATAAAATTAAATGTTAAGATGTTATCATGAATCAATATTTTTAAGGGATAAAAACAAAATATTTTTCCCAGATAATTGGTCAGTTCTTAAACACAATTGAATAAATGAATAAAGTTTTTATAATTATATATATATATATATATATATATATATATACACACACACATATATATATATATATATATATATATAATTCAATAGTTATCCTTATGTTTATACCAATTGATTTTGCACTGGATTATTGACTTTGAATATTTTTTCAGAATCTACCAGAAGCTTGCAAACGAAAAAGAAAATCCAATGCCAACTAATAAGGAAGCAACAGATGCAGATTCGTAGAGTTATGAAAAAAAACATGAACAAATTAAGGTAAACCAAAAAGTTTGATACATATACCCTACCTTCTATAATTATAACTAAATGCAGGCAAATATATAGGCGGCAAAGCTCTAGAATTTTTTAAAACACAAATGAAATTAGTTGGTGTCTCCATATATGGTAGGATATATTCAATTTCGTAAAAAATAATTCTCTTAGACCTTATTCAAAAGTCCCAGAGCATAAAACTTTATCAGCAAGATATTTACTTTACCAACAACGAGAATGCTGAGGTACTGGGTATCCAAGATTGTTTTTAACGTTGGCTGGAATGAGTCTGTTTTTTAATTGTTAAAAGAGAAAGCTTTATCAATTAATGTAAATGATAAATACTGTGGCATTATATTTGATGCTATATCCGTTAAATCTGATGTACAGTTCAACATAGGTAAAGATGTGGTGGAGGGATTTGAAGCTCTTGACCAGTATGCCAAAGGACAAGACCCAGTCCAGTATGCCATGGCCTTCATAGCAAAAGGACAGGCTTCTAAATGGAAGCCAGTACTGGTCCATTTTCTCTTTACAAAATCTAATAAAGGTATTACCTTAATGTAAATTGTAACTGACTTTATTAGTAAATTAAGGAATGTATGTTTATACCCAACATTTTTGTTATATGACTAAAATCCAAATAATAGAAAGTTGTTTAAAAATCTTAACATTTCCATAGAAAAGTCTTTTTTCTCCCAGGGAGGTGAAAATGTATATTTATTTCATGATACACCGCACCTTTTGAATAGTATCAAAAACACTTTGGAAAAATATGACATGCAAGTTGGTAGGCGAAAAATGTCTTGTAAATATATAGAGAAATTCTTTGAAGCAGATTCTCAGAAGTGGCTACGGTTGTCCAAAACTTACAGCATCACATGTCTTCAACAGTGGTTTTGATAAAATTAGAATGAATATATCTGCACAGGTGTTTAGCCGTAGTGTAGCAGATGGTTCATTTACACATGCAACATTAGGGGCATTACCGCAAGAAGCCGAAAATACAGCATTATTTGTATATGATATTGATGAATTGTTTCATCTATTTAACAGCAGCTGTGCATTTCATTCTAAAGAGAGGAAATTTGCAATTAGTGATAGAATTAATAATGTTATTTTCTTTTACCTGAAAAGGCTGATATGCTTTCAAGCTTAATTTTTATTGGAACTAAAACTAATATTCCATATATAGATGATTGGCTTTTAAACATCTCTAGCCTTAAAGTGTTATGGAACCATATGAAGGATAGGGGTTCAAACTCCTTTTAACTAACAGGATAAATCAAGATTGTCATGAACATATATATAGTGTACTAGGAAGTTCAGGTGGAAATAATGAAAGTTAAAGTTCATTCAAATTTAAAACCTTAATAAAACTTGCTCTATGTAACAATCTCATGAAAAAATAATGATAAAGATAACTGCACAGATGATAACACCCCAATACTGCAATAGTTAAAGATCTGTGACTTAAAAACTAAACTTAATAAAAATTATTTTGAAAATAAATATATTGTTAATTTAGATTGCACTGCAACAGATGAGGAACAGATCCAAGAATTTTTTGAAAATCTTTTAGAGGGTCCTGTTGATAATTCACAAGTATATTTGATAATTGATGAACCTGAAGATGATGAATCCCTTAAAGCATTTAAGGATTTTGTTTCAAACTTCAACCCAAATAATGATGATAATGTAGAGACAAAACCAGAGTGACAAAATGTACTCAAGATTTCATTTGTAATTTTGATTTAACTTATAAGTTCATGAATATATCAGAATGATTGCACACCTGTTTAGCATTACAGGAGTATACTGCTTTTCCTTTTGTTTGTATATTTATACATTTATTAGTTTATATTACTAAAGAGTATACTTGATTGCATCATGCATTCCCATTTTAATAAGAAATAAATTACAATTGTGTTTCATTTACACCTAATATCTCCATAGTACACTAACCTATAAACTGTAATTAAATGTATGCCTACACATATGCACTTATGGCTAAGTTTAACAAATCCGATATACAGCATGTTTTACTTTATTCCAACGTGATATTGTATAGAACATTTAAAAATTATTATGATATACAATACTTAAATTTGCAAGAAAATTAACTAAATTATAAGCGGTATAGCTATTAACTTTCTGAAAAATAGACTGAGAAACATATGGATATGTATTCTTAATCTACAGTATGTACCTACTGTATTAGTAAAATTACAATTTATTCATCGAAAATATTGAAATTTCATAAACATAAGAATAGAATATATTGACGTAGTAGTGCAAATTATGAACAAATATATCGCAAAATTAACAATCGAATTCCATCCTATATTCTTGTAGGCATTTTTGCTCTGAATGGTTAACCGTTTGCTCAATAGATGGAGCCATTCGTTTCGTATGTGAGTATTTGGGATCTTTTATTTGCACACTCATTTGAGTGATATTAGGGTCAGCCTTCCTATCCTCCTTCTGTATATAGTCTTTGGTCTTCCCTGCCCAACGATGGGTCCCATCATAGGAAAGTCTATAACAAACTTTGGTTTGTTTATGCAAAGGAGTTATTGGCTCAGACAAGAGGACCATCTCATCCACTTCCTATGTGACGAAGGAACAGAGGACTTCTAAAACTCCAACAAGATCTCCACTGTGAGGAGAGCCATTAAGCGCTCTGCTACTGGCAAGCAGTTCAGTAATGCTTCAAGCAATGTCGTCTGTAAGGATTACCCAAAGGAATACCTCAATACGGGTGATAGTGTCAGTGATGCCAGTGCAGTTAGAGTCAGTGTAGCTCCTGGTCATACGAAAACGAGAGATTTTAATCTCGGTGGTGTGCGGTATCTTGCTCGACAAGCAAAATTAATTTTGAGCGTTTGTACACAAATTGCTTGACTGCTTCAGGTGTGAAGCATTTGAATAAGTTGATAAAAGCAAAAATAACTCATATTAATGAAGTTGATTATAGGCATCTTGAGGACCCTTTCTCCTGAAGATGTAAGGTTCATCCCAAGACTTTCTTTATTTTCATCAAACTATTAGCACCTAATCAGTAAGCAAAAAAAAAACCCCATAAATAAAAAACAAAAATGGCAACTCCTTTACCTGGCACCCTAGAACAGCATTGGCTCTTCCTTTGGACTACAAAAAATGAGGTAAATTAAATAGTCTTATTAATTCATATTATAAAAAATTACGTTTAATATTCTGTTAGATTGTCGTAGGCGACTGAGGTTCTAGAAATGGATTTTTTATTGGAATCATATCTATCTCTTAGTAAAACTTCTATCCAAAGCAGTCATTTTATGTTGTTGAAGATTGTCTGTCCCTTTCGACCAAGAGAGAGCTCTTGGTATAACGCAGACAGTAGGATCATTATTATGTTAAGCCACAACATTGAAGCAAATGTTTTAATGCAAAAAAATGGCTGAATAACATAAAAAACCACTTTTATGTATTTGTATATTTGGAAAATATCAGGTATCTTTATTTGTATATAACATTGCACGTGTTATTAACGTTGCTTGCGGTTTATTTCAAACTCCTTTCATATACCAATAATATAATTTTGTAGCTCAAAAAATGTTTTGTCCGAATCTAATTATCTTATTATGTTATCGAGGACTATCACAGATAAAAAATACTTCGAATCAATATTTCCAAAATTGGTACTATTACACAAAATTATTCTTAAAATATTTTATTTTTAATTGCCCATTACTTCTCTTATAGTTAATTTATTTCTTGGTTTCCTTTCCTCACTGGGCTATGTTTCCCTGTTGGAGCCATTGGGCTTTATGGCTTCCTAATTTCCAGCTTGGGTTGTAGCCCAGCAGCTAATAATAATAATAATAATAATAATAATAATAATGATAATAATAATAATAATAATAGTAATAATAATAATAATAATAGTAATAATAATAATAATAATAGTAATAATAATAATAATGATGATGATGATGAGAATACCTTAAAAACTAACAAAATTATCGATGTTTGAATTTTGTTAATTTTTAAATTCCATTTACTTTGGAATTTTAGAAAAAACAAAACAAAAGAAAAACGAGATAGACCCTTAACATAATGAATCCCTCGTATATACTATAACAGGGACGGTGTAAGACACAGGCATATCTGTATGAAAACACTCAATAATAATAATGAAAAAATATATTATTTTACATATTACTACATTTTAATTATTCCACAATTTATGTCAAGCCGTTTTTAACAATTACATTAGTGTTTGGCTCACTATTTTGTTCGCAGTATTATAAAAATACGTAGAGCTTATACAGTAAAATTTAATTCATATATTTTAACTGTTATATGACCCATTTGGGTGTGAAAAACTCTTGGTAATAAAAATGTGTGGTGGTCAAAATTCGATAAATTACTTCTGACTTAAGATTATTTCTAATTACAGAGGTTCCTGAAGCCCTGCAAAAAGATAAATGTGTTTCTTAACTCCAATATTACTTTTCAATTCGACAGAGAGAGAGAGAGAGAGAGAGAGAGAGAGAGAGAGAGAGAGAGAGGAAAAAAATAGATTGATATGAAATCAACGCAAAATAATTCAAAGCATAAATCTAATTATATATAATAAAACATTTCTATATAAATATCTTATTATAAATAAATCAAGACATATAATTAATTAATAGCATTTGGCTTTATTCCATTTAACAAAACATCAATTTTCGTAGGGTAAATACTACAGTAGTTTAAGCTGCAACATTTACGAGCAAAATTGCAATATATTGTTATTTTGCTGGAGTACTTCATCGTTGCAATGTACAAAGATCGTAAAACAGACACGTTAGCAAAGGATAGTGGCCGGGAATTGATGACATTGGAATTGCTGCTATGGGAACTGATGCTATTGGAACTAATGCTATTGGCATTTCTGCTATTGGAATGGCTGCTATCATAATTGGTACTGTGACGGGCCGAGAGAGGAGTTGTGAAATCAAAGGCAGATTGGAAACGACTGAGTTATATTGTTGTGGAACACTCTCCTTATATACAAAAACTCAAGGCAACAGGACATGACAAGTTCACAAGACAGACAGACAGGAAGTTTCATGTTCGTTTTAGTGCGAGGGAGGAGCGAAGATACAAGCATAATATATACAAAAGGAATTATGTAAAATTGTGTGAAACACGGTTGGTACATGGCTCCCCCCCTAAAAATGACATACTGTACATGTTAAATAGGGCGCCCTGATCTAGAGAGGCGAACTGTAGGCGGGTCATCTGGCAGAAGATAAGCAGGTTTTAGACGATCAATGGAGACCCAGTCTTCTTTGCCCCGAATGTTTAGGAGGAATGCTTTCGGACTGCGTCGGATCACAAGGAAAGGTCCCGTGTAACGGGGCGTTAACGGTGGCTTGCTTGTGTCGTTGCGCAGGAAGATGTGCGTTGCAGAGTGCAATTCCGTTGGTATGTGATGCTTCGCTGGGGGCTTGTAAGTCTGGCGGCACGGAGTAAATTTTCCCACGACGTGACGTATTCGCTGGAGATCGTCGGAGGAGGTTGTAGAAGGAAAAAACTCGGCAGGGACGACCAACGGGTCGCCATACACCATTTCAGCTGCCGAGACGTCGAGGGCGTCTTTAGGAGTGGTCCTTAGTCCAAGGAGGACCCAGGGAAGCTGAGTAAACCAGTTGCAATCCTTGCAGCGGGACATCAAAGCTGCTTTGAGGGTGCGATGAAAACGTTCAACCATTCCATTGGCAGCGGGGTTGTAGGCCGTTGTCTGATGTAGGGTGATGCCCAGGAGATTCGCTAATGACGTCCATAATTGAGAGGTGAAAGTGGATCCCCTGTCAGAAGTAATATGCTCAGGGATACCGAATCTTGAAATCCATCCAGAGAGTAAGGCAGATGTACATGAGGCGGACGTTGCAGTTTCCATGGGAATGGCTTCAGGCCAACGAGTGGAGCGGTCGATGACGGTAAACAGGTAACAATGTCCTTGTGATGTGGGTAGGGGGCCTACAACGTCGACGTGAATGTGTGCGAAACGACGCTGAGGTTGAGGAAAGGTGCCCACTCCTGAATCCGTGTGTCGATGTACTTTGGAAGTTTGGCAAGAAGTACAGGCACGGACCCAATCCTTAGCATCCTTAGAAATGCCGTACCAAATGAACTTTGCCTTCAGCAGCTGTGCAGTAGAACGGCACAAGGGATGTGAAAGGCCGTGGATGAAATCAAACACCTGTCGGCGCATGGGAGCAGGAATCCAAGGTCGGGGTCTACCAGTACTGACGTCACAGAGGAGGGTGGTGTTGGAGTTTTCGAGGGGAAAATCCTCCCAACGGAGGGACGTGCATGATGTACTACAAGCTTGATACTCTGGATCCTGTCGTTGGGCTTCAGCCAGGGCGTTGTAATCCAATCCCAGTTGAACGGCAGCCAACGTGTTTCTTGACAGGGCATCGGCAACGGGATTCATTTTCCCAGGGACTTATTGGAGGGTGCAATTGTATTCAGCCACGGCGGAGAGATGTCGGCGTTGACGGGCGGACCAGGCGTCAGACTGTCGAGTGAAGGCGTGCACCAGAGGCATGTGGTCTATGCGAATGACGAAGGGCGTACCTTCTAAGAAATGGCGAAAGTGACGGACAGCCAAGTGCACCGCCAGCAATTCTCGATCGAAGGTAGAATAACCCGATTCTGCCTTGGACAGTTTTCTGCTGAAGAAGGCCAATGGGCGGGGCGAGTCTTTGACCACCTTCTCGAGTACTGCACCAATAGAGACGTCGCTGGCATCGGTGGAGAGAAGGAGAGGGGCGTGTGGGATAGGAAAAGTGAGAGCCGCAGCAGTTGATAGGGCCTTCTTTGCATTGCAGAAGGCCGCTTCTTGAAGGGGACCCCACTTCAAGTCCTTTTGCTTGCCCTTGAGGGAGGCGTAGAGGGGAGCAAGAGTGGCGGAAATGGCTGGCAGAAAGCTGTGATAATAGTTGATCATGCCCAAGAATTCCTGCAGAGCTTTGACGGTCGAGGGCGTGGGGAAATTCTGAATGGCTGCTACCTTTTCAGGGAGGGGATGGACTCCTTCAGGAGTGATGCGGTGCCCTAAGAACGACACTTCGTTGGCGCCAAAGGTACACTTGTCGTACCGGACTACAAGGCCGTTTTGTTGCAGGCGGTCGAGCACGATGCGCAGGTGACGGAGGTGTTCCTCTTTTGAGGAGGAGAACACAAGTATATCGTCCACATAACATACACAGAAAGGGAGGTCCCCCAAGATGCCATCCATGAGACGTTGAAACGTTGCCCCAGCATTACGAAGGTCAAAACAGGAGCAATTGAAGGTGTATGTGCCAAACGGATTGGTGATGGCGGTCTTGGGGATGTCTTCTCGGTTCATAGGCACCTGAAAATACCCCTTCAGGAGGTCGAGCGTAGAGAAAACCTTTGCTTTGTGCAGGTAGGAGGTTACATCGGCAATGTTTGGGAGGGGGTAGTGATCCGGTTCTGTTTGCATGTTCAGGCGCCTGTAATCCCCGCACGGACGGAGGGAGCCGTCTTTCTTCAGAACGATGTGTAAGGGTGACGACCATGGGCTGGAGGCCTTTTGGCAAAGGCCCATTTTCCCCATTTCGGCGAACGTCTGTTTGGCGGCTGCCAATCGTTCCGGTGCCAGACGTCTGAATTTTGCGAAGACTGGGGGTCCCGTTGTCTTGATATGGTGATAAATACCGTGCTTGGCAGGAACCGTGGGCGTTTGGCGAAGTTCTGGACGGAAAACTTCCGGGTACGACGTGAGGAGGTGGGCGTAGGCATCCGTGGGTGCGCTGATGTGGAGAGCGAGGTTAGAGGGGGCGGGTTGAAGAGGTGTCGACAAGTACGAGTCTGCGTTGACCAATTGTCGGTGAGCGACATTGACCAGAAGGGGGAAATGAGAGAGGAAATCCGCACCGAGGATTGGCATTGTGACGTCAGCAACGAGAAACTTCCAATTGAATTTACCGTTTCCGAACGATAATGTGAGGCTCTCGTAACCGTAGGTGGGTATCGCCGATCCGTTGGCAGCTAACAAGCGGACATCGGCAGATGTAGACAGACTACGTTGTGCCTTGAAGAGTTTCCTTGGCAAAAGAGAACGACAAGCACCCGTGTCTACCAAAAATCGCACGCCCGTTCCTGCATCCTGTAAAAAGAAAAGATTAGAAACATGGGAGGCCACCGCCACAAGCGATGGCCTACTTACACGGTTTTTGGCCACTGACAATCTTTGGCACATTTCTTCGTGGTTGCCCCGAATCTAAAGTGGTAGTAGCAAAACTGCGGTGGATGGGAGCTAGTAAGTGGCTGTAGAAGTCGTTCGTTGGGGCGCGAGCGATTGGTGGGTGGTGGGCGGCTTTGTCGCCGCTTCGGCACGTCACGGGGTAGGCGTGTATGTCCTACGGCATTCATGTCAGCTTCGTTTGACGTTGAATAGGCATCCTCGTCGTCAGGGGTGGAGGCGTTGATGGAGGTCTTGAAGTGGCTGTCCATAAGGGCGTCGGCTTTAGTCATCAAGTCCTTTATGGGTAAACTATCGACATCGGGTATGGCAGCGCGCACAGGTTCAGGTAAACGGCGTATCCAAAGGGCACGAAGTAGGTTCACCTCACGAGGAGAGCCGTCTGCGGCAGGTTGAAGGCAAGCGATACTGGTCATTTCCCTGAGGGCAAGCGAAGCCCTTTGGTCCCCCAACGGTTGTTGCGGGAGCTGAAAAAGCTTTGCTATACGGGCGGCTGGCGATGGCGAATACTACTGCAGAAGGTATGATTTGAGGTCGTCATACGCTATTGGGGTGTCTCCTTGTTCACAAAGCCAGTCGGATATTTCTGGGAAGGTGTCCTTGGGTATCGCCGCGAGAACATAATACGCTTTGGTGGTTGAGCGAGTGACGCCCCTGATACGAAAGTTTGAATGGAGCGGCCGCAGCACCAACTGCCGTAGAGTCTGCCATAGTACCAACGATGAAGGGGCGAGGGGGTGGGGGTGGAAGGCGGTGGGAGCGAGTCGACTTCCGGGGTCACCAATGCGACGGGCCGAGAGAGGAGTTGTGAAATCAAAGGCAGATTGGAAACGACTGAGTTATATTGTTGTGGAACACTCTCCTTATATACAAAAACTCAAGGCAACAGGACATGACAAGTTCACAAGACAGACAGACAGGAATTTTCATGTTCGTTTTAGTGCGAGGGAGGAGCGAAGATACAAGCATAATATATACAAAAGGAATTATGTACAATTGTGTGAAACACGGTTGGTACAGTACTATTGAAATTGCAACTATTGTAACTGATGGCATTGGAATTGATGCTATTGGAATTAGTGGAATCACCCCTGATCAGAATTTTAGTTTCTACTAAAGTCACAAAATCTATGTCAAAATGTCTCGACAATAAACATGAAGGGTGAGAAAATTAAAACTTTTTCAAATGCAGAAGTTAAAAATGCCATCGAATACACTATTCTACATGCATAACATACCTGTTTTTATATGGGCATCTGCATGTCGCTAATAGATGATTGTAAATAGTCTCTTGTTTCTAGTATCTATCAAGGCTACGAGAAATTTATCCTTATCCAGCTAAAGTATGATAAAAAGTTCTGATTTTGGATAGAGATGAACAATTTTTTTTTTTTTTTTTAATTCAATCGCTATTTCATTCATTGATGTCACTTTTCATCCCTGGATAGATAACATTATTTTTGCCAATCTTCAAAGGTTTTAAGGGTAAAGCTCGGACCACCGTAATTGAACATTTATTTATAATTATTGTTGTATAATTTTTTTTTTTTTTATTTTTTTTTTTTCTAGTCTAAATAAAAATACTAATCAAAATCTGCATGACAGCAGATCGATCCCAGCTCGGAACCATGAGTTTAAGCTGTTTACTTGGGAGGCCACTGCTGTGCTTATGCACTACAGTAGGGTGTTGGGCTTGCCCGGCTGACGTTCTGGCAAGCATCTATTCTGATGAAACTAAACCTGAAACCAGACACCTTCACCATAATTGGCTCTCGACTCAGATCCCCTTATAGAAATTCTAGTTCATATTTCACATTTGCATCAGAAATTTTAATCGTTCCCACTTAACTTAAATAAAGTCACTCTGATTAAACGGATTTTTCTTCCGGCAAATTGTTAATTATTTTTCAAAAAACCCAATAAGAAATATTTTATGAAAGAAAATATCAGATGTTACAGAAAAGTCATCTTATTTTCCAGAATTCTCTTATAAAAAGAAGCCTTTGTGTCTTATACTTTATCATTTTCTTCGATTAAAGGAAAATTAAATAATTAAAATGATAATAAAATACCCTTGATGCTAATAATCCACGAGTTCAATTTCAACAAATTCAGTCATTTACAATAAAACAAAAATGCAGCATAGCTTAAATGTTAAGTATTATTATTATTATTATTATTATTATTATTATTATTATTATTATTATTATTATTATTATTATTATTATTATTATTATTATTATCCTCATCTTCATCATCATCATCACCATTATTATTATTATTATTATTATTATTATTATTATTATTATTATTATTATCATTATTATTACAGTTACAATTACAATGCCAGTGACAATGACCATTACATTGACAATTACAATTACAATTATTGTAATTATTATAATTATTATAACTATTATCATAATTATTATAATTATTATTAAAATTATCATTATTATTATTATAATTATTATCATCATTATTATTTTTATTATTATTATTTGATTATCTAATTATTTAGTCATTTAATTATTAAATTATTTAATTATCCAATTATTTAGATATTTATTTATTTAATTATTTAATTATTTAATTTTATGATCGGATGATTGTATGATTGTATAATTGTAAGATTGTATGATTATATGATCAAATAATTAAATAATTGGATAATTGATTAATTAAATCATTGAATAATTGATTGATTAAATAATTGAATAATTATGATAATATTTTGTATACAAATCATTTCATATTTCATATTTCATTGGTGTAATTTAGTGGCTCTGAAAATTTGTTTTCAGAATCCAATTATTTTATTATGTTAACGATGACTATCACAGATAAAATCTACTTCGAATCAATAATTCCAAAATTGGTACTATCCACAAAAAAATATTCTTAAAATATGTCATTTTAAAATGTCCATTACTTCTCTTGCAGTTTATTTATTTCTTGATTTCCTCTCCTCACTGGGCTATTTTTTCCAGTGTGAGCCCTTCGACTTTATAGCTTCCTACTTTCCATATAAGGTTCTACAATAATAAAAATAATAATAATAATAATAATAATAATAATAATAATAATAATACTAATAATAATAATAATTAAAATTGTAATTATAATCATTATTATTATTATTATTATTATTATTATTATTATTATTATTATTATTATTATTATTATCATAGTTATCATTATTATTATTATTATTATTATTATTATTATTATTATTATTATTATTATTATTATTATTATTATTATTATTATTATTATGCTAAGCTACATCCCTATTAGAAATAGCTGGATGGTATAGGCCCAAGTGATCCAACAGGGATATATAGCCCAGCAAGGGAAAGAAATAAGGAAACAACTAAAATATAGAAGAAAAGTTATGAATAAAGAACATGAAATGTCAGTGATAATGTAAAACAGACATATCATATAAAAACTAATATGACTCATGTCAGCCTGTTCAACAAATATATATATATATATATATATGTATATGTATATATATATATATATATATATATGTATATATATATATATATATATTTATACATACACATATATATATATATATATATATAAAACATTAGCTACAAACTTGAACTTATGGTACACATAAATTTAATGAGATATTTGATCAATAAACTGTTGAAAACCATTATATTAATAGAAGATTCTCCAAAAAAACATGCAGTTCTCAGCCGTATTTCCAGAAATACGACGACTGTAATTTTTACCCTACTTTGTTATTATCTTATACGAGTTGGTGACCGTAATATCACTTCTTAGCGTCAGTCTATTCGATTTTAAAAGGGTAAATGCCTAGCAACATTTATCCCAGGGTTTGTATCGTTTTTTAGTTCAAATTTTTAACAATCTACTTTTCAATCAGATTTTCTTATAAAAGACACAATCAGTGAACATTACCTTCATTTTCCAAAACTCTCTCTCTCTCTCTCTCTCTCTCTCCTCTCTCTCTCTCTCTCTCTCTCCCCCTAACGCTTTCGGCTATGGCTATATTGACTCTAGGCTATAGTACCAGATTCCAGTTTCGACCAGCACGAGGGGAAACGGATGAACACAATCCTACAAATTCAGAATACTTTCGTTTAAGCCATGAATTAGGTACCTCACTTTTTCCAGCCGTTCCAGGTTCCAGGTTCCAGGCAGGGTGGAAGTAAAGGAAATGGCTAAAAAGAGTTTCTATTCTCGAACAGAGAGTTTGGACGTCATAAAACTTTCTCGCCGTTCCAAAGATCGTCATCGAAGGACAAAGCCAATAGTGTGGGTCGTAAAAGGTTGTTCTCAGAAACCAGATGATTTTTAAAAAAGAAAATATCTTATCTTTATTTTTTTGATGTTTCGTGAACGTTGTCACGATATTTTCAGGATCATAAGGAAACACAAGAAAACACTAGGGAAGACAACAATAAAAATTAAGAATTATTAGAAAATAAGATTAATTGAAAACAATAAATATTATCAAATGAATCAAACCGAAAAAAAATGTATGATAGAAAAAAATTATTGTTATGAAACCAATTTTAAAAATAAAAACAATAGAAACAAAGTGTTAAATAAAGATTAATGGAGGATTTTCAAGTTTTTGAAAATTAAAACAATTATTCAATCATCACTTTTCTAAATTGTATGGGAAGATATCCATAAATTACACTTCATAAAACACACACACACATACACACACACAAGACAAAGGTGAATGTTTACTTTTCCTATTTAAATGGAAATTTTTTTGCTTGCTACTTTGCAAATTGTAGCATGATTTCAAATATTTGAATGCTCTGAGCTGGACGCAAGAGAGAGAGAGAGAGAGAGAGAGAGAGAGAGAGAGAGAGAGAGCTCAATACAACATTATATAAAACTCATAGAAATATTTCAAAGGATTTTTTACCACAATCAAATTCATAGTTCATTAATATTTATTTCACAAGCTATCAATATTCGTATGGAAAAAAATACGGTATGTTAGGATAATTTCATATTGATGCAAATTTGCAATATATGTGTTGGTTGGAATACGGTAAGGTTATATTACAATCACAGAAAGATTTCATAAAATATTTGCGTAAGAAAAGTATATATAAAGAGGAAATCAATAATATTAGTATTGCAGGAATCACTAAAAGTCAGAATTTCTAAAAAGGAAAAAACTAAGCCTTTTTAAAAGGCCTTAATAAGTGTATAAATGTGTTTTTTCATAAGAAAAATATCAAAACCATAAAATCTATGGGAAATACCTTAATAATAAACACAGAGAGTATGAAAATCTATAAAATATAATGTACACGAATAAGATGGCAAAGACAAAGAACGGTGACATTACCCTGGCAGGACAATGACCTAGAGACTGGCCATATGTACATATGATTAAGCCTCTCTCCACTCAAGCTATACAAAGGAGGGCCAGGCAATGGTTGCTGTTGATTCAAACAAATACTAACAAGGATGGTGATGTTGCAGACACTGCAAGAAACTATTTATTTAAAGATTAGTTATCAAATAACTAACCATGGGCGTTTCCAATAGGCAATTCATGTTGGTTTTAGGATACCGGTGAAAATGAGATTTTCAAAGACCTCTACTTGTCATGACCTGTGCTAAGGTATTACAGCTTCTCTCTCTCTCTCTCTCTCTCTCTCTCTCTCTCTCTCTCTCTCTCTCTCAATACAGTATCAAACGAGATATTTTCTTCGGTATCTTTCTATGAGAGAAAATAACCCTTCCATCAATGCTCGAAGACTTTTCATTTCTCAAACTTGTGATGAAAGTCCTTCTGTGCTAATAAGCGCTCTGGGTCCAACCTTGAAAGTTCCCTACCGAAAAACTCAAACGAAAACAAAACCTTTATGAAAAAACTCACCCAGTTGATAGGTGTAGATGAAACCAGATTAATCAGAGGAGAGAGAGAGAGAGAGAGGAGAGAGAGAGAGAGAGAGAAAGAGAGAGAGAGAGAGAGAGAGAGAGAGAGAGAGAGAGAGAGAGAGAATCGCTCTTCAATAGAGATATGAAAAGTTTGTGATGATAATTATATTCCCTTTTAGATTTCATGAAATAAAAAAATATTTTTGGCATAGAAAAGATTTTTGAAAAATTATGCTGATCATTTCTTGGATCTTGTTTGACTGAATAGTTATTTTTTTCATTGGCTCTAATGAGGATTTTAGTTCTTGGCAAACCAATAATGATGT